>NW_017693660.1:0-4508 GCF_001879085.1 Nicotiana attenuata | reverse complement strand
TGGTTCAATACCAAGCTATGATGTGATATTAATTAGGGGATACAATGATTACACAATGGTTGGGCAAATCTTTAGAAGTAAAAGTTAGAGAAATTAGCCCTGCATATGTGTGAATTTTCGGTACTATTCAAACTCTCCTTACAGTGCATCAAAATTATAATTGTTTTACAAACCTTAGGATTTTTTTGGTCATAATAGGTGTCAATCATTCTGTAATGATTAGTAGGATAAATTCACTTGGAAAAAAGGAAGGGTATTGATATATTATTACTTAAACTAGTCTCATTATATATGATCTTTGTTAGGTGTAAATTAAGTTAGGGTGCAAGGATTGAGTTTTGGTGTTTAACTGCATTGCACTGACAATATCAAATTTGGGTTTGAATGTTATGAGGGTAGTATTGAGTCCAAAAGATAGGTACCAATTAAGAAGGAATATTATAGACAGTAAAGTTATTTCAGTTTCAATTTATGCACACGATTAAGGAAATTGAACAGTAAAGGGAATAAACCATATAACTACCTTTTTATTTAAAAGATTTTGGACTAAGTTAAATTACTCATAGCATGGGTGAGTATAATTCGGTGAATTGATGATAAAATATAAAACCCGATGATTGGGTATTCTAAATTAGCTATGAATTAGCCTAAACATAGAAATTAACATGAGACCGTTATTATGTAATTATAGATTGAGTTGGAGGAAGTTGTACGAATTGCTCGAGGTGAAGCATTTGAAATTTCGGCACGAGTACTGTGAGTAGAATCTTACCGCAATTTGTGTTTTCATAACTTGCATGATTACACATGATTTTTAATATGAATATGTTACCGATTATTTTGAGTTGCATGTGGGACAAGTCTTTTACTCGATATGATACCAAAATAGTTATTTGAGATGATTACCGTTGTTTTAAATATTTTTGCTGTCACTAGATATGTTTTACCGTTACTTGAATTTACTGTTATCTAAATGAAATTACATGATTTGATAAGAACCGAAATGCCCTATTTGGTTTTAAAATATTTTCCTTATATACGGATACAGAGACAAGTATAAATGGGAGTAGACTTTGAAGGATCCCGTAGCTAACGGCGGGTTCGTTAGACCTGGTGCACCTTGTATTTACCGACTACATAGTATAGTTATAGCCCTCTCTAGTGGGAAGGTAGAACTAGCATACCATTACCGATTTCCCTCGAGTAGGGACTACCGTTATATTTGACTTCTTGCGAAGAAGTCCACAGTTATACCGATTACATGATCCGTTCATTGAAACCTCCCAAATGTGAATATTGATATTATACAGTGGTTACCGAGCTTATTACTAAATTATTAATTGTATTATAACACAAAAAGAACATGATGAGACTGAAAATTATTTATTATTTCTGAAAGGGCATTTTTATGTTATTTTCTGTTTGAGAACTAGCATGTTTCTGACTTGTCCCCAATACAAAAGGTTGTGTTTAAGTGTTATTACTCACTGAGCTAGCGACTCATTCCCCGCTAATTTTTTTTTTAGAGACAACAGTTGACGCGGGCGAGGATTTCGTCAATTAGAGCGCACAGGTTGATAGTTCTTGGTGAACCTCGCACTTGTTCGTGTGGGCGGAGATTTTTATCAATTGTTATGGTCTTTTCTATGAACTCTTAGAGTCACTCCATGGTCATTCCTTTAGTGTCTTGAGTATTCTTCGTTATTATAGACTTATGTTGAGTATCGCTCAATCTTATCAAATTTGGAGATAAAGTAGTATTTCTAGTTGTTAGTGGGTGGACTATTAAAGGTAGATATTTATTTTGGTTAATTGACAAAGTCATTGTCATTTGAATTGCTATTAGGATGTTTGGTTGCTGATTTGAGACAGGAAAATTTTTGGGATAGTAAAAAAATAGGGTAAACACTGTCCGATTTTCTGTAAAATACCGATGAGGCTTACTTGGGGGCACTTGCTCCTAAGCGCCGGTCACGATCCTAAATTGGGTCTTGACAAAGTTGGTATCAGATCTTAGGCTTTAAGTCCCGAGTCATGGAGCAATATTTAGTAGAGTCTTGTTCATGGGTATGTAGGCGCCCATACTTATGACCTTGAGGCTACTGAACATCTAGGAATGTTTTCCCTTCTTTCATTCTTTGATCGTGCGTTGAGATAACTTGAGATTGACTTTAGAATATTTCTTTCGCAGATGGCTAGGACACGCACACCCTCATCTGCTGGCCGTGGTTCTGGACGTGGTGCTACTCGTGGTGGAGGTCAAGTTGGGGTTCATCAAACTAGAAGACAGACTGCTCCTCAACCTGAAGTTGGAAACATGGGTCAACCCTAAGCTGCTATGCCAGATCAAGTGCAAGGGCAGGGAGTTCAGGACGCTCCACTACCAGTGCCAACTGTTTTACCTACTGTTGCCTTACCTACGAACGCAGTCACAAGGTTATTGAATGTGTTAGAGGCATTGGTGCCTACTCAGGGTGGAAGTTCAGCTCCTCAGGCTACTTTACAGACACAAGCACCTACACAGACTCAGCCTTTCGGGAATAAGGAAGTATCCCTACAAGAGTTTCTGAAATTGAAATCACCAAAATTCACAGGTTCCGATAATTCAGCAGATCCTCAAAGTTTCTTGGATGGGACACTTAAGGCATTACGTGCTCAAGGATGTTCTAGTGAGAGAGCTGTGGAGCTCGCAGCATACAAACTAGAGGATATGGCCAACACATGGTATGAAACTGTATTGCTAGGAAGGCCAGCAGGAGCACCAGCACTGACATGGGACGAGTTCACTAAGTTGTTCAAGAATCATTTTCTTCCAGACAGCCTGATGCAAAAATATGCTAGAGACTTTGAGAGATTGGTTCAGACTCCAGATATGGATGTGTCAACATATAATACTAAGTTTTGTAAGCTGGCTATATATGCTCCTTACTTAGTGCCTACCGAAGAAGCTCGAATTTAGAGGTTTGTTGATGGATTGGTTGGTCGTCTATACACTGCAGTATCCCTACAGATGAAGACTTTATCCTACTCTGAAGTAGTCGACCTTGCTAGAAAGATTGAAAACAAGGGACGTGATGAGCGTGCAACTAGTGATTTACGTAAGAAGGCCAAGACAGGGGGGCTTTCAGTGGCGATTTTAGTGAAAATAGAAGAGCAGGAAATCAGGGACAACAACAACAACATGGTTCTCAGACAGGGACACACATGTCTTCACAGTCCACATACAGACCACATTACAGACAAGGTAATAGGGGACCATCATCTTCTGGACATCGTAATTCTGAGCAGATATATGCCACTACTCTATTCTGCCAGACCTGTGGTAGATCACATTTGGGCCAGTGTCGTGTTCTAACTGGAGAGTGCTTTCGGTGTGGCCAGTTAGGACATCACTTGAGGGATTTCCCTCAGCCTCCGAGAAATTTCAACCAGGCTTCTATTCAGTCAGCTGCACTGACTCAGACTACTCGTAATAATTCAGGTGCTACAGGTACATGAAATAGAGGTCGAGGTGCTGGAGACCGTGCTACTGTGAATCAAGGACAAGGGAATGCTGGTAGAGGTCAGGCGAGAGTTTTTGCATTTACTAGACAAGATGCTCAGGCCTCGAATGCTGTGGTCACAGGTATTCTTTCTGTCTGTTCATTTGATGCACTTGCGTTGATTGATCCGGGATCTACTCACTCCTATGTGTCCTCGTACTTTGCTTTGAGGTTTAGTAGACAGCCTGAGCTATTGAATGATCCTTTTCTAGTTGCTACTCCTGTTGGAGAGTCTCTGTTAGCTGAATACGTGTATCGTGCTTGTCAGATTCGGGTTGAGGGTAGAGATCCTCTAGCTACCTTATTGTACTTGATATGATTGGTGATATGCTGATGGGAATGGATTGGTTATCTTCTTGCTATGCTATAGCCGATTGTCATGCAAAGATAGTTAAGTTTGAGATACCAAATGAACCTAGTTTTATTCTAAGAGGGAGTCAGGTTCCAGAGATTTGCAAAGTTGTATCTTTTATGAAAGCTCAACGACTTCTGAAGAAAGGTTGCTTGGGTCTCTTAGCTATTGTAAATGACACAAGAAAGGAAACAGTTAGTATAGAAAATGTACCAGTAGAGAGAGAATTTTCTGATGTATTTCCTGAAGATTTACCAGGATTGCCTCCAGTACGAGAAATAGACTTTGATATTGATTTGCTACCTGAAACACAGCCCATATAGATACCCCCATATCGAATGGCACCAGCAGAGTTGAGGGAGCTAAAGCAACAGTTACAGGATTTGTTAGATAAGGGTTTTATTAGACCTAGTGTATCACCATGGGGTGCACCAGTACTGTTCGTAAAGAAGAAAGACGGATCCCTGAGAATGTGCATTGACTACAGGCAGTTGAACAAGATAACAATACGCAATAAATATCCTTTACCTCGTATAGATGCCATGTTTGATCAGTTACAAGGAGCTGCCCACTTTTCAAAGATTGACCTCCGTTCTGGTTATCATCAACTTAGA
>NW_017693659.1:0-4509 GCF_001879085.1 Nicotiana attenuata | reverse complement strand
AATTATTTGAGACTTTTGGAAATGGTTTGCTTAGGGCAAAAATCACGTGCTCACAGCTGCCCCTCTTTGCCCGGAAACACGAAGAGTTTTCGTGCAAAGATAAGTGAGCGGAAACGAGCGATTTTTGCCCGTTCGCATATTCCGTGTGAAGCATTTTTTTAAAAGAGTTGACCGCACCCTGCTTCAAAGGTTGCCTACATATCCTGGGCTAAACAGGAATCAGGTCAGTGTAGTTCGGGAATGTCTAGTAGCTGGGACTACCAAGAGCTGCGACTTTCTGCTGTTGCTGTTGCTACTGCTCGCTGACCTCCTTATTACACCGTGTTAAAATAAAAGAAGCTAGCCTAAGCTATGATCTACGAATTACAAAAGGGTCCTATCTATGTCTTCTAACTTGTTCTTGTGTTGCCTTGAACTTGTATCTTGTAATTTTCCGATGGTATTCCTGTTGTTGTCTTGCATTGTGATTGGCGATATTGCTGCCATTCCTCCGAATGATGCTTGATTGTTATCATTTGAAACATGTGTCCGTTTTCCAGGTGGGCTCCTGACTGCTGACGCTTGAAAAGTATTCCCTTGTTCTCCAGGCGGGCTCCTGACTGCAACGCTTGAAAAAGTATTCCCTTGTTCTCCAGGTGGACTCCTGACTGCAACAAAATAAACAAACAAAGAAAATTTTCTGCCCCAGTTTGGTGGCTGGGCACATCATGTTATCAAATATTAAAAGCTAAAATTGGAATTGTACTTCCCTTTTTCTCCAGGTGGGCTCCCGACCGCTGAACTTGAAAAAGTATTCCCTTGTTATCCAGGTGGGCTCCTGACTGCTGAACTTGAAAAGTACTCCCTTGTTCTCCAGGTGGGCTCCTGACTGCAACAAAATAAACAACAAAGAAAATTTTCTACCCCAGTTTGGTGACTGTGTATAGCATGTTATCAAATATTAAAAATTAAAAGCTAAAATTTGAATTGTACTTCCCTTGTTCTCCAGGTAGGCGCCTGATTGCTGAAACTAGCTTGAAAAGTATTCCCTTGTTCTCCAGGTGGGCTCCTGACTGCTGAAGCTTGAAAAGTATTCCCTTGTTTTCCAGGTGGGCTCCTGATTGCTGAACTTGAAAAGTACTCCCTTGTTCTCCAGGTGGGCTCCTGACTGCAACAAAATAAACAAACAAAGAAAATTTTGCTGCCCCAGTTTGGTGACTGGGTACAACATGTTATCAAATATTAAAAGCTAAAATTGGAATTGTACTTCCCTTTTTCTCCAGGTGGGCTCCCGACCGCTGAACTTGAAAAAGTATTCCCTTGTTCTCCAGGTGGGCTCCTGACTGCTGAAGCTTGAAAAGTATTCCCTTGTTCTCCAGGTGGGCTCCTGACTGCAACAAAATAAACAACAAAGAAAATCTTCTGCCCCAGTTTGGTGGCTGGGTACAGCATGTTGTCAAGTATTAAAAATTAAAAGCTAAAATTTGGATTGTACTTTCCTTGTTCTCCAGGTGGGCTCCTGACCGCTGAACTTGAAAAAGTATTCCCTTGTTCTCCAGGTGGGCTCCTGACTGCAACAAAATAAACAAACAAAGAAAATTTTCTGCCCCAGTTTGCACTAGGAAGATTTGGGAGTTGTTAGCAAAATATAGATCACCTAAGCTATTGATGCAATGATAAGAGTAAAACAAAAGACTTGATTGGAATGCACGATCCTGTGAGTAAAACCAAGGACATTTGACTAGCAAATTTATCAGACTAGGCCTTCTATCTTAGGAGAAAGATTCCTCAGACTAAGATTTTGATCCTAGGAGAAAGCCCACTAGACTAGGTCTTCAATCTTAGGAGAACAATTCATCAGACTAAGATTTTCTATCTTAGGAGAAAAATTCATCAGACTAAGATTTAGATCCTAGGAGAAAGTTCATCAGACTAGGTTTTCTATCTTAGGAGAAAGATTCATCAGAGTAAGATTTTGATCCTAGGAGAAAAGTCACCAGACTAGGTCTATTTTTGTTATCTTAGGAGAAAGATTCATCAGACTAAGATTTCTGTCCTAGGAGAAAGTTCATCAGGCTAGGTCTTCTATCTTAGGAGAAAAATTCATCAGACTAAGATTTTGATCATAGGAGAAAGTTCATCAGACTAGGTCTCTTTTTGGTATCTTAGGAGAAAAATTCATCGGACTAAGATTTCTATCCTAGGAGAAAGTTCATCAGACTAGGTCTTCTATCTTAGGAGAAATATTCATCAGACTAAGATTTTGATCCTAGGAGAAAATTCATCAGACTAGGTCCATTTTTGTTATCTTAGGAGAAAGATTCATCAGACTAAGATTTCTATCTTAGGACAAAGATTCATCAGACTCGGTCTTCTATCTTAGGAGAAATATTCATCAGACTAAGATTTTGATCCTAGGAGAAAGTTCATCAGACTAGGTCTCTTTGTGGTATCTTAGGAGAAAAATTCATCGGACTAAGATTTCTATCCTAGGAGAAAGTTCATCAGACTAGGATAAAATGTGAAAAGCAATGGCAGCATTTTATGCATGCTAACAAGACAGGCAAGGGCGAAGATTTGAGAAACTTCCCTTTTGTCGGTTCTCCTCCTCTTCTTCCTTTTCTTTTCTTTCTTTTCTCTTTTTTTTTCTTATTATTGAACCAACTTTCTTGCACTGCTTTGTTCCTGTTTCAAACAAAGAAAACTTGTGAGTTTAAAAAGTGGTGGGTAGTTTGTGGCCTTGAGCTTTGAAGGCGACTGCTTCTACATTTGCCAAGATGACTGATTTCCACTCGAAGACCTTGCTTGTTCCTGATATCCTCCACTTGTTGCATTGCATGAACTGGCATCCCCCAACCCTTATGTCTCATATGAATCCCAAAGCACAGTTATTGCTCCCACTTCGTGTACATGATGTTCTTTCTTGACTTAATCACTGGCCTCGGCCTTGAAGTTGTATTGTTCCTTCACTTGCCTTGATAACCGATTCTCACTTGGAGACATTGCTAACCACTTTCCTTAACGCAGAAAATACCTCTGATCCGTTCACCAAGCACCCTCCATCTGATATGTACCAAACCTTTCATGTTTCAATGAAAATACCTTTGATCCATTCACCCCAACCCCTTCATTTGTTGCGTTGTTCATGAATTGACAAATACCAAGCCCTTGCATTTCACAAGGATCCCAAGGCATGCAGATTGTTGCCAGCTCAGTGTGCCTGCTGTTTTTCCTGACTTATGACGATTTGATATGCTGGCCAAATCCTGTTTTGTTCAATTGGAAAGCTAGTGGCAGATTTTGAAGTCATTTCTCACTTGTTATGACCGAATTGACTCAGGATGAGGAAGTAAACAAGACGAAAGGAAAAGAGTAGAGGACAACGGAAAGAGATGATTCCTAACAAGAAAACTACAACGTAGAAACCTATCGGATATGGACACCGACTCTGATGACCTTGACATGCATCTGCAACCTATTCTGTCAAGCAAATCTGATGTTCAGCTCTTGTTGTACCTTTTTGCCGTGAAACTGGGCTTCAATGCTCCGCTTATCCGATTTGAATCACAATTCTTTTTCGACTTGTAGTGCCCGAAGGGTTTTCACCATCAAGACTCTCTCCTTTTGGTCTTTCTCTCATCACACTATCGCCTTATGGTGCCTGTGAAGGTTTTCACCAATAAGACTCTCTCATTTTGTTTTCTCTCAGCTTTCATCGCCTTGTGGTACCCTTGGGGCATTTATCATCAAGACTCTCTCATTCTTCGTTTCCCTTGTTTGGACCGGAGTGTTGCCCCTGATATGGTTCACCTCTACTCGCTTGAACCGGCATCTCTCGAAGATTGATCAGAAGGTCTTTCTTTGGACCGTAATGCAGGCTTTTGGACAAGGTTAGGAAGAAAGGGTATCAAAGGCTCAAAACAATTCACCATGGGCTCAAAATTACAACTTTCGGAATCAGATACAACACCCACAACCTCGGCCCCAATAGTTTTCTTAGGGACTTTTGGATTTTTATTTGGTGTGACTGAACCTCAGAGAGGCTGCCTACGTACCCTTTCGGGATCAAGTCAAACGTAGTTCAGGCCATAAAACTACGTTCGTTGTTGCGGTCTTTCCTTTTCTTTCACTTTTTCTTTTCCTTTCTTTTCATTCTTTTCTTTTCCTTCTCTTTTCTTTTCTTTTCTTTTCTCTTTTCTTTGCTTTTTCTTTTCTTTTCTTTTCTTTTCTTTTCTTTTTTCTTCTTTTCTCTTTTTGTTTTTTTTCTTTTCTTTTCTCCCTTTTTCTTTTGTTTTCTTTTTCTTCTTTCCTTTTTGTTTTTCTTTTCTACTATTTTTTCTCTTTGTTTTTTCCGCTTGTATGTTCCCTGTCTCGAGTTTTTATCATTGTACTCCGAAAGAGGGGTTATGCAAGAAAATTACCGAGTCTCAAAGGGGTAACAAAGGGTATAAACGTGTTTGGATAGCAGAACAAAATGCCTTCGTCATTTCAATCTCCAAAACTATGCCAAGTACAAACTACACAGTTAAA
>NW_017693658.1:0-4510 GCF_001879085.1 Nicotiana attenuata | reverse complement strand
CTTGTCCATCAGTCTATGGATGAAAAGCTGTGCTGATATTCACCTAAGTTCCTAGACCTCTCTGAAATGACTTCCAAAAATGTGCTGTAAACTGGGCCCCACGGTCAGATATAATAGATATTGGTACTCCGTGTAGTCGCACTATCTCTTTAATATATAACTTTTCATAATCTTCTACTGTATATGTAGATCTGACCGGTAGGAAATTTGCTGATTTCGTGAGCCTATCGACTATTACCCATATGGAATCGAACTTACGATGAGAATGAGGTAAACCCGTGACACAGTCCATGTTTATTGCCTCCCATTTTTATGTCAGGATCTCTATAGTCTGCATTAGCCCTCCAGGCTTCTGGTGCTCTATCTTTACCTGCTGGCAACTAGGACACTGAGCGACAAACTCAGCAATGTTGTTCTTCATATCGTTCCACTAGTACACCTCCTTAATGTCATGATACATCTTCGTTGACCAAGGGTGGATGGAGTACCACAAATAATGTGCCTCTCACATAATCTTGTCTCGTAGCCCTGCTACATCTGGAACAAACAAGCAACCCCTGTATCTAAGAACTCCATCTTCCTTGAGTTCTAACAACGGCTTCTTCTGCTGCGGAACTCGCTCTCTCAACTTGACCAACTCCAGGTCATCGTACTGCCTCTCCTTTACTTCAGCTATGAAAGATGATTTTCCAGTATTCTGGAGTACAACTCCACCATTGCTAGAGTCTACTAATCGAATCCCCAAATGAGCCAGTTGATGAATCTCTCTAGTTAATTGCCTTTTTTTCGGCCTCCACGCGTGCTAAGCTACCTATAGATCGGCGACTTAAGGCGTCTGCGACAACATTAGCTTTCCCCGGATGGTAGAGAATGTTAACATCATAATCTTTCAATAACTCAAGCCATCGCCTCTGTCGCAAATTCAACTCTTTTTGCTTGAAGATATATTGCAGGCTTTTATGATCTGTGAATACATCAACATGAACACTATATAACTAATGCTTCCATATCTTAAGTGCATGGACAACCGCAGCTAACTCAAGGTCGTGGGTCGGATAATTTCTCTCATGCTTCCTTAACTGCCATGAAGCATACGTAATTACTTTCCCATGTTGCATCAGGACACAACCCAATCCAATGCCTTAAGCGTCACAATAGATAACATAACCATCGGTCCCTTCCGGGAGCGTTAGAACCGGTGCTGAAGTTAATCTATCCTTCAATGCCTGGAAACTCCGTTCGCAAGCATCAGTCCATTGAAACTTGGCTTCCTTCTGAGTTAACTTACATGAGTATTCTAATCTTTCATAATTCATGAAATTCCCTTCTTCGAAGGCCCAAACTTCATCCTTTATCTATCACAATTACGCCCATATTCCAATACCAGGGCAGCATTTAATCTATTCCTAATGTTAGTAGTCTTAGACTCCTTTGAGTTCATTCAGGTTATACTGAGCCCTCTATAACTTAGAGAAACTATCAGCTCTCTCATGAGCTTAACCCCAAGGACTTATCCATTCTCACCACCTTTTCACTCATCTTTTCTTATCCTTGTCTTCCTAAAACCTTGTCAAAAGTGCTGAAAGGGAAGAAAATCCCTCTACAAAGCCCCTGTAATAACCTGCCAAACCGAGAAAGCTATGAACCTCCATCGGTGTTGTCGGTCCAGGCCAAGTCTTTATTGCCTCCATCTTTTGTGTATCCACCGGATGCCTTCACCCGAAATGATATGCCCAAGGAAAGCTAAAGAGTTCAACCAGAATTCACATTTGGAGAATTTTGCATACAACTTCCCTTTTTGTAGAGTTCTGAGCACAGATGCAAATGATCTGCATGTTCAGCCTCTGAACGAGAATACACCAATATATCATCGATAAATACAATTATGAAGAGATCCAAAAAGGGTCCGAACACACAATTCATCAAATCCATGAATTATGTTGGGCATTGGTCAAACCGAACGACATAACACAAAACTCAAAGTTCTCATAACTGGTTCAGAGTGCTATCTTCCGGATATCTTCCCCCTTAACCCTTACCTGATGGCACCCGCACCTCAAGTCTTTCTTTGAAAAACACTTGGCACCTTGCAACTGATCAAATGAATCATCAATCCTCGGGAGCGGGGTACTTATTCTTGATCGTCACCTTATTCTACTGTCTATAATCAATACATATCCGTAAGGAACCATCTTTCTTCCTCACAAATAACACAGGTGCCCCCCATGGTGATGTACTAGGTCTAATAAAGCCTTTTTCAAGCAAATCCTGTAGTTGTTCCTTCAACTCTTTTAGTTCTACGGGGGCCATGCTATAGGGAGGAATAGATATTGGATGTGTATCTTGTAGTAGGTCAATAGAAACTCAATTTCTCGCTCTGGCAAAAAACCCTAAAGTTCATCGGGAAAAACATTGGGAAACTCACTAACCACAGGGAATGATTCAATGGTTGGTAACTCTACTTCCACATCCCAAACCCGAACTCAGTGATAAATATGGTCCTTTCTGATCATCTTCGTTGCCTTGATATAGTAGATAAATTTACCTCTTAGTGATGCCGTGTTACCTTTCCATTCTAAAACAGGCGCTCCTGGGACTGAAATCAAACCATCTTTGATATACACTTAATGTTAGCATAACAAGAGGCCAACCAATCCATACACATTATAATATCAATTCTACCCAACCAAGCGCCACGTACCTTATCCTTATTTATTATCAAACTTATCACGGGCCATTACGGGTACCTCTATATATATACGTAACAATATTCGGACGTAACTTCGCAGAACTCATCCAAAAAAAAGAGGTATATATGGATACATAAAGGCCGACAAGGCCGTAGACATGACATACCCAAAACTATATAAAGAATACTATCTGCAGAACCTTAGAGAAAAACATAACCATAATATATACAAGTCGAGACGGGGCTCCCTACGTCCTCGTAAAACAACCTAACACATTTAGAATCCTGACTTGGTAGTACTCCCTGAATAGGTGGAACTCACCAACCAAAAGCTAACATCTGGAGGAAGTCTACAGCAGAGGGTCCTTGCCTCGTTCTATATGAGAGCATCGATCAGACACACTTCGAAGAGGAACCTTCATATCCTTATCAGTTACCTTCCTCCTCTTGGCCCGACTACTATCCTCTTCCTCAGCGTATCCTATAACATACACAGATGAACCTTGATTGACGGATTCCCAAGACTGTGGACTATCTGGAACCTCAGAAGAGCTGGTGTCCGCAAATACCCTAACATAGTTTTAAACCTGAGGGAAACCCGGTTGCCCCAATCCACGCACTACTCCCCTCATACCCTGATCAATGGTGTGGGATAATGAAACTAAGGGCCTTGGTGAGGTCGAAACTCCTCTCACCCCATATGCTGCCGGAGTGGTCGAAACAGCTCGAACGGATGACTCATATGGATCCTCGGATGGATCCTCCTCAATAAAATCCACGATCTCCGATGGGTCTGACTCCATAGTGTAACTCATATCTCTTTCTAACACTTTCGTAGCCTTCTGACCCGTACTAGCGGCTATAGTCTTCAGAGGCATCGCTAAAAATGTAACATATCGTTAAGTACATGAATTCTTATATAGCACCATCTAAGATAAAAAGTGAGGATAACATCCTATATGTCATGTAGCCTCCTGTCTATAAGTGTGGTGCACAACACACCCATAAATAAGACTCTACTAGACACGGTCTGTAGACAATCCTAGGACAAAACTGCTCTGATACCACTTTTGTCACGACCCAAACCGATGGGCTGCGACGAGTGCCTGAGTCCTACCTGTCAAACACCCCTAAGCATGCGTCTAATATATAAACCTAAATAATATCTGCTAAATTACGAGAATAATATACATGAAGGAAACCTGCCCAAAAAGGAATATGTATATATACGTACAACATACGTGGGACGAGCCGACAAGGCTGGTATAGACAACTATGTACCTCAAAACTGGAAGCCGGCAAGGCCACATGCTATCCAACTAGACATACTGTCTACAGACCTCTAATAGAAATATAACTGTACAAAGACGGGACTAAGCCACGTCATACCCATATATATACAAACATATCGTACCAAAATCAAAAGCAGCTCCGGATCAAGTGGAGCACGCAAACTAACGCTGATCAAGTATCCTAAGAAGGGGGACCATCAGCTTGCCTACCTCCACCTGCGGGCATGAAACGCAGGCCCCGTGAAATACGGCGTCAGTACGAAAAATATACTAAGTATGTAAGGCACAAAAATCAGTACGTAAAAAACATAGATGAAATATGGAATAAGGAAATCCATCTGTAAATCTGATAACTTTGTAAATTCTGAAACATTTATAATGTCATGCACGTGCATATAAATGTCGTGTCATGCATATGTATAGGTGTACATAATATCATCAAGCCTCTGAGGCATCCCGTCATATCGTCTCGGCCACTGTGGGCAACATCATCAACATATGCCAACTGATCAGGTGGTGGTGCGTATAT
>NW_017693657.1:0-4511 GCF_001879085.1 Nicotiana attenuata | reverse complement strand
GCTATGCAGGAGGAACTCAATCAATTTGAAAGAAGTCAAGTCTGGCATCTAGTTCCTAGACCCAAGGACAGGTCAATCATTGGCACTAAATGGGTCTTCAGGAACAAACTTGATGAAGATGGAACTGTTACAAGAAACAAGGCAAGGCTGGTGGTTCAGGGCTACAGCCAAGAGGAAGGCATTGACTATGATGAGGCCTTTGCTCCAGTTGCAAGACTAAAGGCAATCAGACTCCTCATTGCCTTTGCAGCACATATGGAATTCACCCTCCATCAGATGGATGTCAAAAGTGCCTTCCTAAATGGCTACCTCAAGGAGGAATTGTTTGTGAAACAACCTCCAGGATTTGAATGCAAGGAATGTCCTGAGCATGTGTACAAGCTGGACAAAGCTCTATATGGGCTCAAACAGGCCCCAAGAGCTTGGTATGAACGACTATAAAAATTCCTACTGGAGCATTGTTACAAAAGAGGTAAAATTGACAGCACTTTGTTCCTAAGGGAAAAAGGTAAAGACCTCCTTGTTGTACAAATATATGTTGATGACATAATATTTGGGGCCACTACTGATAGGATAAGTAAGGACTTTGCAAAATTAATGGGAAGTGAGTTTGAAATGAGTATGATGGGCGAACTAAATTTCTTCCTAGGCTTGCAAATCAAACAAAGTCCAAATGGGACCATGATCCATCAGCAGAAGTATACAAAAGAACTAATCAAAAAGTTTAAAATGGAGGGCTCCAAAGAAATAGATACACCTATTGCAACTGCCACTAAATTAGATGTTGATGAACCTGGTTCATCAGTTGATCAAAAGTTGTATAAGGGTATGATTGGTTCACTTTTGTATCTTACTGCTGGCAGACCTGACATTGTTTTCAGTGTAGGACTTTGTGCTTGTTTCCAGGCAAATCCAAAGGAGTCACATTTGACTGCTGTCAAGAGGATACTGAGATATCTGAAAGGCACCACAGATTTGTGTCTTTGGTATCCCAAAGGTAGTAATTTTGATCTGGTAGGATATGCTGATGCTGATTATGCAGGTTTCTTAGTGGACAGGAAAAATACTTCAGGTATGGCACATTTCCTGGGGTCATGTCTAGTGTCATGGGTTACCAAAAAGCAAAATTCAGTAGCCCTGTCTACTGCTGAGGCTGAATATGTTGCTGCTGCCTCCTATTATGCTCGATTGCTATGGATCAAACAACAGCTGGTAGACTTTGGAATTGAAGTGGGGTGTATTCCAATATTTTATGATAACACTAGTGCTATAAGTATGACAAAGAACCCTGTTCATCATAAAAGGACCAAGCACATAGATGTTAGACACCACTTCTTAAGAGATAACTATGAGAAAGGGTTAATCTCCATAGAATTTTGTGCTACTGATAAACAAATAGCTGACATCTTCACTAAAGCACTGAGTAGAGAAAACTTTGAAAGGAACAGGTTTGGAATTAGGGATGATTAAGATCACCTAAAAGGTCCAGTTCAGAATGCACAATGAAAAAAAAATTGAAAAATGAAAAAAATTGAAAAAAAAAATATTGGTTAGGATTTCTTAATTCAATATAAATATCTAGACTAATTCTTACTCAGTCTCATACTTTAATAAGTATACTCCTGTGACATGTGCTTATATGAATCTTTAATCTCTTACAAAGTTTTTCTATTTTGACATTTGAGGCATGATCAAGAGAAGTTTTACTTGAAGAACCAGGTTCATTAGTATATGCTCATGAGAAAGTTCAGGTATGTTTCTATACTTTGCACAATTAGAAAGATAAAATTACCAATCATGAGCAGAAGTCCTAGTTACACCAAACTTTCAGAAATTCTATCCGTTGAGCATTGAACCAGTTTCATTATCCTAGGAGTCTAACTAAAACGGGATTGTTTCCTAAAAACTAGCGTCACTCATTAATCTCTAAAGAGACCGGAATTCTAATTTGATTAGACTCTTAATTGACTACTGAAAAGGCTGCCGTTACAGGCTTAATCATGATCCCTATTTAAATACACTCCACACCTTCTCTCATCACTCACAATCGTCATTCACTTCTCAAATACTTCTGAAAAACCCCTTTCTTCTCCAAAAATTCCCAAAAGATTTCCAGAAATTCTCCGCCATGACTAATCCTCAAGAAAATCCTGGAACTCCCCCACCTGTTTCCCCTAATACTTCATCATCAACACCTCCAGTTGAAACCCCAAAACCCAGATTTCGCCGGCAAAAGATGTTAGCTAAAAAAACTGTAGCATCCGGCTCTCTCAGAAAAGCCTTGAATGAGAAATTAAAGGCCAGTCAAAGGAAAGAGGTTTTAGCTGAAGAATCTGACTCAAGCTCTGAGTCTGAAAAGTTCATCTCTGCTAGTGAAGGAGAAGAACCTGGGTCTTCTGATAATGACAAGAGTCAAGAAACCCCAGGTGAGGTAAACACCTGTTTTGTATTTTCTGATGTAGCAGAAAAGGAAGATAGTAGGTTTGTGTTGGTGGGTTCTGTGAAAAATGTTGAAGGGGCTGAGTCTAGTAGGAGGAGAAAGAAAAAGAAAGGGGAGGTTCTTGCTATATGTGGTGGTGGAGAAGAAGGTGGCTTAAAGTCAGGGGGAAGCGGATCAGGAGAGGCTGCTGAGGGACTTGTTCAAAGGAGTAAGCAACAAGAAGAACAAGGTTCTTCTATGGATGAGACTTTAGCAGATATGCTAAAGAAAGTAGGGGCCAGTTATGACCCAAAGAAGCGCAAGGCGTCTTCACAAAGGACCCCAGTTGCTTCTGAACCCTCAAAGAAAAGCAAAGTAACATCTCCCAAGACTGCTGCTACTTCTGTACCTAGAGGAAGAGCTACAAGGAGCAAAGTAAGGCAAAGTGAAGCAGAACTGCAGGAAGCATTAGAGAAGAGTAAGAAAAAGAAGAAGGAAAAGGGAAAAGAAAAGGTAGTGGAAAGTTCTGAGGCTGCTGAAGAAGAGGAGGAAGAGATGGAACTGGTCCATCAAGAGAGAGGTACAACGGTGGAGGTTTCCACTGACAAACCAAAAAGAACCAAGACTCCTGCAAAGAAGTCTTTAAAATCTGTACCTGCTGAACCTTCTTTGGCTAGAAGAACTAGGTCTGCAGTAAAGGGAAAACAAGTGAAAATTACTGAAGAAGAAGATGAAGAGTGGAGTGGAGAAGAAGAAGAGGAGGAGTCTGAACAAGAGCAAGATCGTTTTGTTATTTTTAGCAGAAGGAAGATATTGAAGGGTGGGCTGCTGAAAGACCTGGAGGAGCCAGGCATGCTTAGGTTGTTGGATGTTTTAGCTGCACACGGTTGGAAGGACATGGTCCTTCAGATGGATGGAAGACTAGCCAGAAGAGAGCTGATTGAATTCATAGCAAATGGTTCTGTGAAAAATGGGCTGGTGACCAGTGTGGTGAAAGGTGTGAAGGTGAAGTTTGATGCACCTGAATTGGGCAGGATTCTAGACATTCCAAGTGAGGGCTATGATGATTACACCAGGAAAAGGTGGCCTTGTCTAGATGATCTGCCCACAGCACTCCAAATCACCAGGAACTTCTGTGATACAAAGGATGCTGAAGAGGTGCCTGAAGCAAGATTTGTTCAAAAGAGTGAAATGAAGCCAGAACATAAAGTGATCTTTGAGTTTGTGAACAAGTGCCTGCTGCCTCGACAGGAGAGGAGGCACACTGCAAATTACATGGACCTGGTTCTCATGGAGTGTCTTGTGAGGGGTAAGCAGATTAATTGGCCTGCTTTCATAGTAAAACTGCTGCACAGAGTCATCAATGGTTCAAAGGCTCATGCTACTCCTTATGGATTCATTCTAACAACTGTACTGGATAGGCTGAACGTTCCTTTGAAGAAATGGGAAATGGCCTCAAGTAAGGAGCACTTTGGAATCAAGACTCTCCAGGCCTGTGACTATCTGCTAAGTGTAGCCCCTATTGAACCTGGTTCATCAGTGAAGACTCCAGTGAATAGCAAGGTTAGGGCTTTGGTTCAAGAATGTGGGACCAAAGATGCCGAGATTGCTAGGCTTCAGGCTCGTGTGGCTGAGTTGGAAGAAGAAAGGAATGGGCTGAAAGCAGAACTAGCAAAAGAGAAAGAAAAGAGTGAAGGGATGCTACAAACAATGCTCAACTTACTCCAATCCCAACCCTCTAGTTCTTCAAAGCCTTAGCCCTCTTTGTCCTAGTTCTGAACCAGTTCAGTTAACCCCCAGTGACCCAGATTAGGGATTTTTCTTGTTTTTGCTCATGGTTGGTTGTTTTTGTTCTTTCTTTTTGTGGACTGTCTTGTAGAAGCACTGCCTCATCAATGACAATTTGCATTTCTCTTGTTTTATGATGATTCTGCTCTTAATAGTTATATTTGTCAAGTTGATTTTTGATTAACTAAAGCATGCTTTCACTTGCAGTTGCCCCAGTGGCCATGAGTAATGATTAATATTCTGGGATTCACATGTTTATGCAACTTTTCGATGATGCCAAAAGGGGGAAGTATATTGTGTATTG
>NW_017693656.1:0-4512 GCF_001879085.1 Nicotiana attenuata | reverse complement strand
AAAGGAAATTTTTGACTAAGGAAAGGTTATGTGCTGCAGTGTCAGAAGTGCCAATGAGGCGCTGGTTGTTCGGTGCTGTTGATCAGGTTAAGTGCATTATGAATAGAGTGAATGACTCTCGAAAATGGTTCTAATGTGTTCAAGATGCTTCATGTAACAATTGGGTATCTCAAAGTCATATATGTGGTTAGAAACCGAGTTTTCATTGGAAGGGTTTAAGACTTGTGGTATTTGTATGTTAATTATGGGATTCTATGTATCAGTATCAGGAAGGTAAAGGTAACGGATTTAGATTCGCAGGAAGTCTCTTCAGAGTAAAGTATTTTGATCGTGGTGCTCGTGGGAATATCTAGAGAAAGTATTCGACGGCTTATGAGCCTTAGACGGCGTGGCTTTATGCTTGGGTTCCGTGTGGTAAGTCTGGACTGAAGAATTGTAATGTTATAGCAAGAATGAGTATCGAGTTGAAGGTAAATCGGAAGGGAATTCGGATAGCTGGGATAGCTTGGTGATAGGCCTAGTTGGCATGGTAAGGATATGATTAGCTCTTGGATGTTTACCAGATAATGAATTCTACAGGTGTTTCGCGGCAATTCTCTTGGGTTTTAGTGACCTGCATAGTTCGGTCAAGTTAGAAGGATTCAGTCCTGACGATGTAGATGTGTGCAAAGGGGAAACTCGGAGAGTTCTTGATGGTTTTACCGCGGTTTGGAGATGTATATTTTCTATGGGCATGCGGAGCATGGGATGCATAGTGATTTTCTTCTAGATGGGACCAATGGAAAGTTCTTGACTTGTTGAGTACGTGGATGTTTATGGCACGGAAGGGACATGAAGCTCTCACGATTTTTCTAATGTGGTATGGTTTATGCGGTATGTTGTGTACGATTGAGATTTGCATGTGTAAGGTCACGGTTCAGATTTGAATGGAAGGTCATGAATTCTTAGGCAGCACGGACAGTTTCAGATAATTAGAGAAATGAGCTTCAGATGATTTGAGAAATGATCTTCAAATGATTAAGGAAACGGTAACGCTAATTGAGGTGATTTGACGAGGGTATACGTTTCAGAGAGAGACAATGTGATTAAGTTGATGGTACTTCGGTAGTATTGCGGCACTTTCTTGTCGGATCGGCTGCTGATATTCGAGTTTGCTTGGCAGCACAAAAGAATCGTAGAGTATATCTCATGGAAAGATTGAGTCTAAAGGGTGAGATGTGTATGCGAGTGGCGGAATTGAGATCAGATATGGTAATTCGTGTGCCTTATGGATTTGGAGACTGCAAGTTCTCATACACAGGTTAGCTCGTGGTTGTGGATGGCAAATGTGGGTAAGTTAGTCAGATGTTAGTATGTACTATGATTCAGTCATTGTGAATCTTCGAAGGATCATTTATCCGTTGTGGATAACTAGAGCTGATATGTGGTCCATTGGTAGACCTATATGAATATGTGTCCGACATCGAGATGGTTTTGTTAACCTCGAGTTACTGTGGCGAAGGATGTATTGATTCGGTTATTTTGAGCTTGTTAGTGATCTGGGTAGATCTATGAGTTGCTTTTCTTTGTTGTGAGACGTTATGATTTGTTGGTTATGGGCACGTGTGGTGCGGTTCTACTGGGAATTCATAGTGGAAGTCGAGTGGGAAGAGTAATTGGGTGTTGCTCGGTGAATGGAGTATCGGTTATGACCTATCGGGTTGTGTGGTATATGTTATTTGTCTCACTGTGGGTATGATGATGTGCTTTGGCTCCAGACGTCAAATGGTGCGTGGTTGTCTCTTTCGAGCATAGTGACTTGAGGTGTTTCGGGTGGAGCAGTGTTTGGATAGGATCGTGCATTGCAACGTAGCTATATGGAGATATGATCTTGCGAGTTAGATTCGCGTGTTCCATTCTATGATGTGAGACGGGGGCTCTCAGCCTTGTGTTGTGATGGTACTGGTGAGCTTGAGGTACAACTCTTTCATTTGAGTCATTTTCGTGATATGAGAAATGGTTATGGTTTACTGCGTGTTTCATTATCGTTGGCAGGACCTGAAAGTGTTGGAATGAGACTTCAGTTTATAAGAGATTTTCTACCGGTATTCAGGCATTGTGTGCAGCTGCTGTGAATGGAAGTTATCGCTACAGGTATTTGAGTTATGTGGTATATCAGGTAATTGCACCTGAGGTTACAGGTATGGGTTATTACGGCTGGTTCGGGCTTATTCTGAATATAGATGTGAGGTTCTGATCTTGTGTATGATTTCGGAAATGGAAATGTGGTTCTGTGGTTTACGGGCTAAATTGGGTTGCGTAATTTCAGATTATATGTGTTAACGGACCTATATGAGACAGGGTGACGTGGGATCACCCCCGAGCATATGCATGGTAAGGTTATTCAGCTAGGGGTTGGCTTCTAGAAAAACTCTGGGTACGTTCGAGGACGAACGTGTGTTTAAGTGGGGGGAGGATGTAACGACCCGACCGGTCGTTTTGAGCTTTTGCACTTTGATCGCCAGCTCTCGGGCATGACTTGCCCCGTATGATATATTATGACTGATGTAGATCGTTGGTTCTGGTTTTTACGAAAATCAGTAGGAATTTGAAAGAACAGTCTCAGTTGAAAGCTTTGAATTTGAAAGGTTTGACCAAGAGTTGACTTATTTGTATATGAGCTCGGATCGGAATTTTTATGATTTGGTTAGCTTCGTTGGGTGACTATGACTTAGGAGCGTGATCGGAATTGATTTGGAAGTCCGTGGAAGAATTTGGCTTGAATTGGCAAAGTTAGCATTTTGGCGAATTCCGGTTGATAGGTGAGATTTTGATCCGAGGGTCGGAATGGTATTCCAAGAGTTGCAGTTGCTTCACTATGTGATTTGGGATGTGTGTACAAAATTTCAGGTCATTCGGAGGTGTTTTGGTTGGGTTTTTGATCAAAAGCGTGTTTCGGAAGTTTTTGGAAAACTTAGGCTTGAATTCGATGTGAATTGATGGTTTTAGTGTTGTTTGAGCTGTTTTAATGATTGGAACAAGTTTGAATAAGGTTTTAGGATGTGTTGGCGCTTTTGGTTGAGGTCCCGGGGGCCTCGGGTGAGATTCGGATGGTCAATCGGACCAATTTCTATGTTGAGAAGTTGCAGATTTTGAGCAGCAGTTGCAAAGAATTTTAAGCCTTCGCGATCGCGTGGAGCCCTTCGTGATCGCGTAGGAGAAAAAGTGAGGGCTGATAATTTGTTTTACGCGTTCGCGTATGTGTGTCCGCGTTCGCGGAAGGCCTTGTTCTGGTGCTTCGCGATCGCATGGTAAAGTTTGCGTTCGCATAAGAGGATCTGAGGGCCCAGGATATTTGTTCATCGCGTTCGCGTAGTGTGGTAAATTTGTGCATTGCGTTCGCAGAGGATTTTATGCGATCGCATAAGAGGAATTTTGAGAGCTGAAGATTTGTTCTTCGCGATCGCGAGGAATGTTCCGCGATCGCATAGAGGAATGGTCAGTGCTGGGCAGAATGTTATAATTTCATTTCATCCGCGATTTTGGGTCATTTTTCACCCATGGCTGCTCGTTTTTGGAGGTTTTTGAAGGATATTAAAGAGCGATTCAAGGGGAATCGACTTGAGGTAAGAATATTGGTCTTAAAACTTGATTACATTGTGAAATCCACCTAGAAATTCATGAAAACTTAGCTAAAAGGGGAAGAACTAGGGCTTGAAAATTGGAGATGTTAAATTGGGATTTGATGGGCCATTTGAGCTCGGATTTGAGAGTTCTTGATATGGATAGACTCGTGGCGAGATAAGGAACCCGTTGATGTAAAAATCTCTGAGTTTCGAGAAGTGGGCCCGGAGCTCGGATTTTGGTAATTTTGGGATTCGTGCCCGTTATTGATTGTTTTCGCTTGGGCTTTGTTCCCTTAGCATATTGTATGTATTCGCTTTGATTTTGGATAGATTCGACGCGCGTGGAGGCCGATTTGAGGGGCAAAGGCGTCGCGAGCTAGAGATTTCGCCGGTTCGAGGTAAGTAATGATTGTGAATGCTGTTATGAGGGTTTGAAACCCCGGATTACACATCGCTGTGTTACCTTGAGGTGACTTACACGCTAGATGACGAGCGTGGGGTAGAGCACCAATGGAGATTGTGACCTAGTCCATCCCGAACGATTATTTTAATGCGCACTTGTTAGTTATGATACTATTATATCTTGGGCTGTATGCCATGTTTGGGGCCTTGTGCCGACTTGTTGAGACCCTTAGGGGCATTTGTACTATCTTTCCTCACTCTACTTGTTTGAAATCATATCCTCTGTCATGTTTTACCTATTTATTACTCAAATCTGGCTTTATCACTATATTCTTAAAAATGTGGAAACTGTTTTGGGCTGAGTTCCCTGTTTTACTGATGGTCCGAGTGATCGTGAGATGATGACTGAGATAGACCGAGGGTCTGATTGTGAGATTGATGATTGTGATAGACTGAGAGTCTGATGGCGAGGTTAATGACTGAGAGAGGCCGAGGGCCTAGATGT
>NW_017693655.1:0-4512 GCF_001879085.1 Nicotiana attenuata | reverse complement strand
ATACCCTAATAGAGCAAATGCTAACTTCTCGTGCCACTGTTTATGCTTTTCTATCATTTTCCTCAATATCTTCTTGATATTCTTGTTGGCGGCTTCCACAGCTCCATTCATTTGAGGACTGTAGACTGTGAAATTCTTCTGGCTAATTCTGAAGGTTTCACACATGCTTTTCATTAGGTCACTGTTGAGATTGGAGCCATTATCAGTGATGATCGACTCTGGGATACCGAATCGACAAATAATACCGTCGCGGACGAAGTCTTCCTCGACTTTCTTAGTTACTGCTTCGACCCACTTGGTGAAATAATCGATGGCTACTAGGATAAACCTGTGTCCGTTTGAAGTAGTGGGCTCAATTGGACCAATAACATCCATTCCCCAGGCGGCGAATGGCCAGGGTAAGCTTGTTGCATCGAGCTCATTTGGCGGCACTTTTATCATGTCGGCATGAATCTGACAGCGATGGCATTTCCGGACGTACTGGATGCAATCTGTCTCCATAGTCATCCATAAGTAACCAGCCCGGAGTATCTTCTTTGCTAAAACAAAACCATTCATATGTGGATCGCAGGTCCCAGCATGAATTTCCTCTAGTAGCTTGGACGCTTCTTTTGCGTCGACACACCTTAATAATCCCAAATCTGGAGTCCTCCTATACAGGATTCCTCCGCTGCGAAAGAAATTGTTAGACAACCTCCGAAGTGTGCGCTTCTGGGTATGATTGGCAAGCTCCGGGTATTCTCCTTTTGCCAAATATTCCTTGATATCCTGGAACCAAGGTTTTCCGTCTACTTCCTCTTCAACATGGGCACAGTAAGCTGGCTGATTATGAATTTTCACTGGTATGGGATCAATGAAATTCTTATCGGGATACTGTATCATGGATGACAAGTTAGCCAATGCGTCGGCGAATTCATTTTGGATCCTGGGAACATGTCGGAATTCTGTCTTTGTGAACCTCTTTCTCAATTCCTGTACCTGATGCAGATACGGGAGTATCTTGGAGTTCTTGGTTGCCCATTCTTCTTGTACCTGATGTATGAGTAAGTCTGAATCTCCGATCACTAACAGTTCTTGGATGTTCATGTCAATGGCCATTTTGAGCCCTAAGATGCAAGCTTCGTATTCGGCCATATTGTTGGTGCAGGGAAACCGGAGCTTGGCGGACACTGGATAATGCTGGCCGGTTTCTGATTCCAAGACTGCTCCTATTGCAACTCCTTTGAAGTTTGCTGCTCCATCGAAAAATATTCTCCAACCATCATAGGACTCTGCAATATCTTCTCCTACGAATGACACTTCTTCATCAGGAAAATACGTTTTCAGAGGTTCGTATTCTCCATCCACGGGATTCTCAGCGAGGTTATCTGCCAGGGCCTGTCCCTTGACCGCTCTCTAGGTTACGTAGACAATGTCGAACTCACTCAACAGGATTTGCCACTTGGCTAGCTTGCCAGTGGGAATGGGCTTTTGAAAGATGTACTTTAAAGGATCCATCCTTGATATGAGATATGTAGTATATGCACAGAAGTAATGCCTTAGCTTCTGAGCGACCCAAGTCAAAGCACAACAGGTGCGCTCCAAAAGAGAATACCGAGCCTCATACGGAGTGAACTTCTTGCTCAGATAATAGATGGCCTGTTCCTTTCTTCCTGTTTCATCATGTTGCCCCAGAACGCAACCGAAAGCTCCGTCCAATACCGCAAGGTAGAGTAATAGCGGTCTATCTGGCTCAAGCGGGACCAAGACTGGTGGTGCTAACAAGTACTCCTTGATTCTATCGAAGGCCTTTTGACAGTCATCAGTCCATTTGGTAGCGGCCTCCTTCTTTAACATCTTAAAGATTGGCTCACAGATAAACGTGGACTGTGCTATGAACCGGCTGATATAGTTATGTCCTCCCAAGAAACTCATCGCGTCCTTCTTGTTCTTTGGAGGTGGGAGTTCATGAATGGATTTGACCTTTGATGGATCCAGTTCTATTCCTCGGCGGCTCACGATAAACCCAAGCAACTTCCCTGCAGGAACCCCATTGCAGGGTTCAGTTTCAGGTTGTACCTCCGCAATCTGTTGAAAAACTTCCTCAGATCTTTTATGTGGTCAGCGGACTTCTTGGATTTGATGATAACGTCATCCACATATACCTCTATCTCATTGTGTATCATGTCATGGAAAATGGTAGTCATGGCCCTCATGTAGGTGGCCCCTGCGTTCTTTAGGCCGAACAACATCATCTTGTAACAATACATTCCCCACGGTGTAATGAAAGCTGTTTTCTCAGCATCTTCTTCATCCATCTATATTTGATGGTAACCGGCAAACAATCTACAAATGATTGCAACTCATGCTTGGCGCAATTGTCGATCAAGATGTGTATGTTTGGCAAAGGGAAGTCGTCTTTCGAACTGGCCCGGTTGAGATCCTGGTAGTCGACACAGACTCTGACCTTCCCGTCCTTCTTTGGTACTGGAACGATGTTGGCTAACCATGTCGGGTATTCCACTACCCGGAGAACCGTAGCTTTGACTTGCTTAGTGACTTCTTCTTTGATTTTTAAACTCATGTCAGGCTTGAATTTTCTGAGCTTTTGATTTACCGTCGGACATGTTGGATCGGTTGGCAGTTTGTGAGCCACAATAGACGTAATTAGACCAGTCATGTCATCATATGACCAGGCGAATATGTCTTCATATTCCCATAGAAATTCTGTGTATTCCTTCTTTTCTGATGGCGATAAGTGAATGCCGATTCGTGTTTCCTTGACGTTTTCTGCATCTCCCAGGTTAACAACTTCTGTCTCGTCCAGGTTGGACTTAGGTCTGTTCTCAAAGTTCTCAACTTCTTTGACAATCTCCTCTGTTATGTCATCTTCCTCCGAATCAATGTCCGTTTGTTGTGTTGTCTCATTGCATGTCACAGTCATTGGTTTATCAAGATAAGTAATAGTAATGCTGTATAAGTAAAGTAATCAGAGAAAAATACTAATGAGTGTTGATTCATAAGAAAAGTCGAAACGCTTTGATAAATTTCATAACTCTTTTGAACATTGAAGATCTTATTGCGGGAATTAAAATGCGAAAAGAAAATCATCTAGTAAATAAAAATAGTGCATGATGCTTGTTTTAGCCTTGCTGCCCCGAGGCTCGCTGGGCTTTGATGGTCCAGTTATTGAGATGTGCCCATCTGGTTAAGATGATCATATCAGAGTGCACGGACTAACCTTTGGGGAGGGGAATAACAAAACAAAAAATATAACAAAAAGGTAAACAAGTTAGTGAGGATCATAAAAAGTATTCCAATATTTAAACACATAGTGTAAGAATGTAAAGCGTGTCCTAAGTTGGGAGCCTCGTTGTGCCCGAGGTAGGCCTAGCGACAAGTTGATTTAGAGAACTTAGAATTCTAAATGCTTCATTTTATTGATGAAAAAATAGACGAATCCCAAAACGACACTAAATATGCAAGAAAATAAAAATCACCAATGGCCATTGGCCTTATTACATTTGTAAAGCGAAAAATAAACTCCTATCTACTTGGTCCCAGAAGGACTTTCCCCAGGTTGAATGCTCTCGTTGATCAATCCTCCAGCTCGCGTAGGTTCACCAGTAAACATGCCTTTGCCAGGTGTTCTCCTTCGTTTCCCTCAGAGTTCTGGCAGTTGGTGACTCTCTTCCTCACTTTCCTTCCAATTCCAGCAGACTGTATTCCAGATATTCCAACTTTTCGCTAGCTTTGGCGGCTCTCTTATTAAACTGATTGATTTGGTCATTTGATGGAAGACTCCTCCACCAGTCTAGCAAGAGTGGGGTTGCGCTAATCATACCGAAACTGGGGACCTCGTGCCTCATTTTCTGCAAAACAAAAGGGTTAGACCCTAACCCCACCAGACTCGACTATTTAATATCAACAATTAGCATGAATCATTTAGTTCTCCAAATAAATGCACAGAACGTGATGGTGTCCGTTTGGGTTTAGGGCAACCCAATGGACTTTTTGGACAAGGCTATCTTAAAGGATCATTATGTGGACAATATAACTGACCCGGCTAGGTTTGACCATGATGCATGCACAGTTTAAACAGAGTAAGGTTTCTATGGGGTTTTATACTGGTACCCTTGAGCGGACAACTCAAGGGTGAAAGGCACGGAACCGTCGACTACACTGTTGATCGACTGGTTTTACCGCAAATATGCCTTTCCAAATTTAGGGGGTAATAATATAGGAAGAGCACAACCACTCATTATAAGCGTATCTATGGTATTTGTTTGGCACGAGTGGAATATGATCTTGAGCATGATTATGAAATAATTAAAAAGTATGTTGTCACGTATTTGCATGTTTAAGAGAACAGTAACTACAGCATTTTATAAAAGTAAAGTAGCAATAAAGAAAAGAAAAGAAGAAGATAAGTCAGTTTTGCCTTAGTAAGAGAAATTAAACGCTTAAAGGAATTTAAACAAGTAATTGCATATAAAGTATGAGGCGTATCTTTACAGCCATGCATATGTGGCG
>NW_017693654.1:0-4513 GCF_001879085.1 Nicotiana attenuata | reverse complement strand
CAGTCTATTGTGATGCTTCCCGTGTTGGGCTTGGAGCAGTGTTGATGCAGGATGGCAAGGTCATTGCCTATGCTTCGAGGCAGTTAAAGATTCATGAGAAGAACTATCTGGTTCATGATTTGGAGTTGGCAGCCATAGTTCACGCATTGAAGATTTGGAGGCATTATCTGTATGGCGTGGCATGTGAGGTGTTCACGGATCACAAGAGTCTTCAGTATTTGTTCAAGCAAAAGGAGTTGAATTTGAGGCAGAGGAGGTGGTTGTAGTTGTTGAAGGATTATGACATCACCATTTTATATCATCCGGGGAAGGCCAATGTGGTGGCCGATGCATTGAGTAGGAAGTCCGCCAGTATGGGCAGTCTTGCTTATATTTAGATCGGTGAGAGGCCGCTTGCTTTGGATGTTCAGGCGTTAGCCAATCAGTTTGTGAGACTGGATGTTTCTGAGCCCAGTCGTGTGTTAGCTTACACGGTCGCTCGTTCTTCATTATTGGAGCGTATCCGTGGTCGGCAGTATGATGATCCCCATTTGTGTGTCCTTAGAGACACGGTGCAGCGCGGAGGTGCCAGGCATGTTACCTTAGATGATGATGGAGTTTTGAGATTGCATGGTCGAGTATGTGTGCCTAATGTGGATGGGCTCCGAGAGTTGATTTTGGAGGAGGCCCATAGCTCCCGGTAGTATATTCATCCGGGCGCCGCGAAGATGTATCAAGATTTGCGGCAGCATTACTGGTGGCGTAGAATGAAGAAGGATATCGTAGCATATGTGGCTCGTTGCTTGAATTGTCAGCAGGTTAAGTACGAGCATCAGAGGCCTGGTGGTGTATTTCAGCGGATTGAGCTTCCCGAGTGGAAGTGGGAGCGGATTAATATGGATTTTGTTACTGGACTTCCGCTGACTCGGAAGAAGTTCGACGCAGTTTGGTTCATTGTTGATAGGCTGACCAAGTCAGCACATTTCATTCCTGTGGCAGTCTCCTATTCTTTTGAGAGGTTGGCTGAGATCTACATTCGGGAGATTGTTCGCCTTCATGGTATGCCCGTATCTATCATTTCGGACCGGGGTACGCAGTTTACCTCGCGCTTTGGAGAGCAGTTCAACGAGAGTTGGGCACACGGGTCGAGTTGAGCACAGCATTTCATCCACAGACGGACGGGCAGTCCGAGCGGACTATTCAGATTTTGGAGGACATGCTCCGAGCTTGTGTTATTGATTTTGGAGGTTCGTGGGATCAGTTCTTGCCTTTAGCGGAGTTTGCCTACAACAACAGCTACCAGTCGAGCATTCAGATGGCTCCTTATGAGGCTTTATATGGTAGGCGGTGTCAGTCTCCAGTTGGATGGTTTGAGCCGGGAGAGGCTTGGTTGTTGGGTACAGATTTGGTTCAGGAGGCCTTGGACAAGGTCAAGATCATTCAGGATAGGCTTCGTTCAGCTCAGTCTAGGCAAAAGAGCTATGCAGACCGCAAGGTTCGAGATGTGGCATTTATGGTTGGTGAGCAGGTATTGCTCCGAGCGTCGCCTATGAAGGGCGTGATGAGGTTTGGGAAGAAGGGCAAGCTTAGCCCTAGGTTCATTGGCCCATTTGAGATCCTTGATCGAGTGGAAGAGGTGGCTTATAGACTTGCTTTGCCGCCGAGCTTATCAGTCGTGCATCCAGTGTTACATGTCCATGCTTCGGAGGTATCACGGCGATCCAGCCCACGTGTTGGATTTCAGCACTGTCCAGTTGGACAAGGATTTGTCTTATGAGGAGGAGCCGGTGGCTATTCTAGACTGGCAGGTTCGTCAGTTGAGATCCAAGAGTTTCCCTTCTGTTCGTGTTCAGTGGAGAGGTCAGCCTCCTGAGGCATCGACCTGGGAGTCCGAGTCTGATATGCGGAGTCGTTATCCTCATCTTTTTCCCGACTTAGGTACTTTTTCTTTTGTCCGTTCGAGGACGAACGGATGTTTTAGAGGTGGAGAATGTGACGACCCAAAGGGTCATCACATATTTCCTTACCCATGTTGTACTTCCGAGGCCTTGAAAACCTCATTTAGGGTTGCCTCGATTTGCGTGCGCAGTCCGGGCGCGTAGCCGGAAAGATTAGTATGAATTATGTGAGAAAAATGCTAATTTTTGGTATTAAAATGAATAAATTTGACTTCGGTCAACATTTTGGGTAAACGGACCCGGACCCGTGATTTGACGGTCCCGGAGGGTCCGTAGGAAAATATGGGACTTGGGCGTATGCCAGGAATCGAATTCCGAGGTCCCAAGCCCGAGAAATTTTGTGTGAAATTGTTTTCTGGAAATAATTAAGGAAATTGGAAATGAAATTTGATTAGAAGACTATGGTATCGGGCCCGTATTTTGGTTCCGGCGCCCGGTACAAGTCTTATATATGATTTAAGCACTTTCTGTAAAGTTTGGTTGAAAACGGACATCGTTTGACGTGTTTCGGACTTAAAATTGGAGATTTGATGTTTTATGAAAATTTGGAAGGAATCAAGGATTTTGAGGCTTAATTCGATGTTTATGATGTTATTTTGGCGATTAGATCGCGCGGATAAGTCCGTAGGATGTTTTTGAGGTTGTGTGCATATTTGGTTTGGAGCCCCGAGGGCTCGGATGAATTTTGGATAGGCCGTGAGTGCAATATTTAGCCTTGTGAAAATCTGGTATGTTAAGTTCTGCAATCTTCGCATTTGCGAAGAAGCTCTCGCAAATGCGAGAGCAGGGATTTGGCTTGCTGATCGCAAATGCGACCTATTGGTTCGCAAATGCGAGTAGGGGCTGGTCGCAAATGCGACATAACTTGTCGCAAATGCGAAGCCCGGGGTTTTTGAAAGGGTTCGCAGATGCGAACTATTTTTCGCAATTACCACATCAGCAGGTCGGGGTTCGCAATTGCGAACCCCAGTTCGCAAATCCCATACCTGCAACCTGCATATTTTATACTTAGTCGAATTTTGAACCGTTTTTCACCCCACTTTCAAAACATAACTCCTTAGGCGATTTTCCAACAACAAGACTTCTTCCAAATCATTTGTAAGTCAATTTTTACTCATTTCTTTCAATCATTAACATCATTTAACATGTTTTCAACTTAAAATCAATGATTTTCATGGGGAAATTGGGGGTTTTGGGTAGAACCTAGGTTTTTCTAAAATTGGGGATTTGGACCACAATTTGAGGTCCGATTTCAAAACAAATCATATATTTGGGTTCGTGGGGGAATGGGTAACCGGGTTTTGGTTCGAACCTCGGCTTTTGACCACGTGGGCCCGGGCGATTTTGGAAATTTTAGGAAAAACTTTGGAAAATTCATTTTTATGCATTCATATTGATTCATTTAGCGTTTATTGATGTAATTAAGTAACTTGAGACTAGATTCGAGCGGATTGGCGGTGGAATCGGGGGGTAAAGCTATAATTGAGGCTTGAGTTGAATTCAAAGCAACGAGGTAAGTGTTTGGTTTAACCCTAGCTTGAGGGATTAGGAGTTGAGTCTTATTTGCTGATTGTTTTGGTGTCGAGTACGACGTATAGGCATGGTGACGAGTATCTATACGTTGGTGTTGAGCATGACCGTGGGTCTTAAATTGATAATTCTTGTATTCTTAATGGATTCTATGCAAGCTTGATTGATGATTCTCGATACTGATCAAGGATTTAGTTTATTTCCGTGGACCTTAGTTATGACTGAGTATTGGTATAAATTGTGTCAAGTAGAAGTTGAATAAAATTGGTTATAGCTGACTCTCCCTTGCCGGGACATTTGATTTGATATTTTGTTCCCTTGCCGGGAAGTTATTATATTGTTGTTCCCTTGCCGGGAAGTTATTACATTGTTTTCCCCTAGCCGGGATTATTTTGTTATATTGTGTTGGTATTGAATGGGAGCGGGTGGTACGCCTACCACAAGTGATTGAGGAAATGGGAGCGGGTGGTACGGGTACCACAATCGATTGATGAAATGGGAGCGGGTGGTACGCCTACCACAAGATATTATGAAATGGGAGCGGGTGGTACGCCTACCACAAGGTTTATGAAATGGGAGCGGGTGGTACGCCTACCACGAGTTGATGAAATGGGATCGGGTTGCACGCCTGCAACAGGATGAGCTGAACATGAAAACTGTCTTTATTTCTTATTTCCGTGTTAGAAGCTAGACTGTAGATTTCTCCTCTATTACTCGTGATATTCTATTTATATCTGTTACCCCTGAAGCATGTTCCCTCCCCCAGTTTTAATTGTTTATTTCTGTTTGCCTCTTCGTTGTATTGTATATATATGTCTGTACAGGTTTATCTGGAGTCTGGTCCTAGCCTCGTCACTACCTCGCCGGAGTTAGGCCAGGCACTTACCAGCACATGGGGTCGGTTGTGCTGATGCTACACTCTGTGCTCTTTTGCACAGATCCAGGTGTCGGAGTAGCTTACGGTGCGCAGCAGTAGCCAGGGTAGCAGTCCTTCAGTCCACGAGATCCCGAGGTAGTCCTGCAGGTCGTCCGTCAGGCCCAGCATC
>NW_017693653.1:0-4515 GCF_001879085.1 Nicotiana attenuata | reverse complement strand
CTGCTGATATAGTTTTAAACCGCCCCGAGCAAAACTCAAATCCCTTGGCGGTGGCAATTCCTCGATGGCCTTTCTCTTTGACAGATCCAACTCAATACCTTACCGACTGACTATGAATCCCAACAGTTATCCAGATAGGACACCAAATGCATGTCACGCCCCAACCTCGGGAGGCGCGACCGGCGCTCAATCGAGTGACCCCAACTGAGCAAGCCTTACCAAACACTACCTACCCAACTCAATACACATAAGGGGACCATGCATTCATTGAATCAACAATGGAAGATAGTATATTCGACATTTTAGTTCATTTTAGATCATAACATTAAACTGTAGATAAGTTAGTTTCCAAAGTTCCCATAGAGTTACAATTCATAGGCAACATAAGTTTAGAAATACAACATAGCTCGCACACCCATCCAACATCCACATCTGACCCACATATATGTCTACGAAGCCCCTAAGGATACAAAAGATAAATGTGACAACGCCGGCAACAAGGCCCCGGCTATACCTCAAAAGTGAAAGTCCAAAAAGGCAAGAGGTGTGCAATGTAGCCCCTTGAAGGAGAAAGGGGCTCACCAAAATCTTTGAGAAGGAGAATGCTCCGCTACACACGATCGGCACTATCCGCTACGGAGCCACCTACATTCATTAAAAAAAATGTAGCGCCCCCGGCAAAAAGGACGTTAGTACCATGGAATAGTACTAGTATGTATAACTAAACACCATTTTACTAGAAAGAACTACCGAGCAATGACAAGTAAATCACATAGGTGAATCAAATATGCAAATCATAGAATCATTCACATAATTTCCATAATGTAGTTTGGGGCATTTCTTTCATACGTTCATCACTGATCTCGATACCACCGCTATCTTGAGCGGAGTCCGATCACGACCCGACCGGCTAGGTTGCCTCATTGGAGGCATATATCTCAATCACTATTTCATTTCCCTTATCCGGAATTCAATATGAGCATATCACCACCATGTGTGCAGCATGGTGTCCGATCACGGCCCGATCGACTAGGCCGCCTTGCCTAGGCGTGGTTTCTTTCTCATTAATCACCTCACTTGAATCAATTATCTTTCATGTATCAATTCAATTCATGGGCACTTTAGGCCACACTTATCTCATCATTTTCCTTTTCAATATTCACCTTGCAAGTAATGATCATAGGCACATACGAAAGTAATTCAAGTTGCAAGCACATGTAAGTGTTCACATAGTTAGCATGAAAATTCTCTGTTTTGATCTTTGGCTTATAGCCCACGCATTTCAACACATGATTGTGTACTTCATACTTCATTAAATATCAAGAATAGTACATTACTCACGTTTGGGGCACATCTTTCATGTATATGTACATATAAATTGCAAATCAATCAATGTGAAACAATAATCAGTACACCAACCAATCCAAATCTTACCACACCTTTGTAATCGCCAACAGAGCTCAATTGCTAATAAAAGGGGGTTTTAGCCATACATACCTCAATATAGCTTTCTTTACTCTTTACAAATTCCGGAATTCTTATCGCTTCGATCTATGATGCAAGAATTACAAATTAAATCGGAAATTAGAGACGAGGTTGAGATTCTAGCTTGGTTCAAGCACAATATCGAACACTTGAGGTGCATTATGATCTTAGGCCCCCTTTGAGAGGAATTTCTATCATTCTATACCCCCAATTGCCATCTTTTTAGTTTACTACTTTCCAATGTCCTATGATGTGGTATGCATGCAAGAGATCAATTTTTATACCCATGAATTACTCCCCTAAGGACCCCATATAGCTAAGTATACAAATATGAGCTGAGGTGATGGAGCCTTACCTCTTTGGATGAAGATTTAGGAGCCTTCACTTGGTTAGCTTCAAGGATTTAGCAAGATTCTATGGAGTAATTTGATGGGGAGAACTTTCTCTCACTTAGACCTCTCTCCCTCACTCTAGTAATGTCCAGAAAATGTTCAAAACGAGCTATAATACCCAATATAACGATAGGGGCGTCGGGTTAAAAATTAGAAAATTGGAGCCCTGAGTCGGATCTGCGCTCGCATTTGCATCGCAAAGTGGAAATGCGGGCCGCATATTGGACCGCAAAAAGGCTCCCAAAACCTGAACATTCTGTTTGGGTATGCGACGGAAATGCGGTCCGCATACCCGTTATGCGGTCGCATTATGCACCGCAGAGCTGACCTTTACAAAATCCCAAGGAATTTATGCGATGATTATGCGGTTCGCATATTGGTTGTGCGATCGCATAATGGTCCACATTCTTAACCTCAAATTAGCTACCCCACTGACTCACTTCGTGGCAGATTTGCGGTCCGCATACCTGGTATGCGGCGGCATTCTGGACCGCATTTTTGCACCCTTCCAGAAAGTTTTGGTTCTTGATTTTTAAATGCATAGATCAGCTCTATGGGTTCGAACCGCGGCAAGCTTGCGAGCAAACTCATCAACTCAGTCTTGTTCTTTGGCGGTGGCAATTCCTGGATGGCCTTTATCTTTGACGGATCCAACTCAATACCTCGCCGACTGACTATGAGTCCCAACAGTTTTCCAGATGGGACACCAAATGCATGTCACGCCCCAACCTCGGGAGGCGCGACCGGCGCTCAATCGAGTGACCCCAACTGAGCAAGCCTTACCATACACTACCTACCCAACTCAATACGCATAAAGGGATCATGCTTTCATTGATCCAACAATGGAAGATAGTATATTCGACATTTTTAGTTCATTTTAGATCATAACATTAAACTATAGATAAGTTAGTTTCCAAAGTTCCCATAGAGTTACAATTCATAGGCAACATAAGTGTAGAATTACAACATAGCTCGCACACCCATCCGACACCCACATCTGACCCACATATATGTCTACGGAGCCCCTAAGGATACAAAAGATAAATGTGACAACACCGGCAACAAGGCCCCGACTATACCTCAAAAGTGAAAGTCCAAAAAAGGCAAGAGGTGTGCAATGTAGCCCCTTGAAGGAGAAAGGGGCTCACCAAGATCTTTGAGAAGGAGAATGCTCCGCTACGCACGATCGACACTATCCACTACGGAGCCACCTACATTCATTAAAAAAATGTAGCGCCCCCGGCAAAAGGGACGTTAGTACCATGGAATAGTACTAGTATGTATAACTAAACACCATTTTACTAGAAAGAACTACCGAGCAATGACAAGTAAATCACATAGGTGAATCAAATATGCAAATCATTGAATCATTCACATAATTCCCATAACGTAGTTTGGGGCATTTCTTTCATACGTTCATCACTGTTCTCGATACCACCGCTATCTTGAGCGGAGTCTGATCATGACCCGACCGGTTAGGTTGCTTCATTGGAGGCATATATCTCAATCATTAATTCATTTCCCTTATCCGGAATTCAATAACAGCACATCACCACCATGTGTGCAACATGGTGTCCGATCGGCTAGGCCGCCTTGCCTAGGCATGGTTTCTTTCTCATTAATCATCTCACATGAATCAATTATCTTTCATGTATCAATTTAATTCATGGGCACTTTGGCCACACTTATCTCATCATTTTCCTTTTCAATATTCACCTTGCAAGTAATGATCATAGGCACATACGGAAGTAATTCAAGTTGCAAGCACATGTAAGTGTTCACATAGTTAGCATGAAAATTCTCATTTTTGATCTTTGGCTTATAGACCACGCATTTCAACACATGATTGTATACTTCATACTTCATTAAATATGAAGAATAGTACATTACTCACGTCTGGGGCACATCTTTCATGTATATGTGCATATAAATTGTAAATCAATCAATGTGAAACAATAATCAGTACACCAACCAATCCAAATCTTACCACACCTTCGTAACCGCCAAAGGAGCTTAATTTCTAATAAAAGGGGGTTTTAGCCATACATACCTCAATATAGCTTTCTTTACTCTTTACAAAATCCGGAATTCTTATCACTTCGATCTATGATGCAAGAATTACAAATTAAACCGGAAATTAGAGACGAGGTTGAGATTCTAGCTTGGTTCAAGCACAATATCGAACACTTGAGGTGCATTATGATCTTAGGCCCCCTTTGAGAGGAATTTCTATCATTCTATACCCCCAATTGCCATCTTTTTAGTTCACTACTTTCCATTGTCCTATGATGTGGTATGCATGCAAGAGATTCATTTTTTATACCCATGAATTACTCCCCTAAGGACCCCATATAGCAAAGTATACAAATATGAGCTGAGGTGATGGAGCCTTATCTCTTGGGATGAAGATTTAGGAGCCTTCACTTGGTTAGCTTCAAGGATTTAGCAAGATTCTATGGAGTAATTTGATGGGGAGAACTTTCTCTCACTTAGACCCCTCTCCCTCACTCTAGAAATGTCTAGAAAATGCTCAAAACGAGCTATAATACCCAATATAACGATAGGGGCGTCGGGTTAAAAATTAGAAAATTGGAGCCCCGAGTCGGATCTGCGGTCGCATTTGCGATCGCAAAGTGGA
>NW_017693652.1:0-4515 GCF_001879085.1 Nicotiana attenuata | reverse complement strand
ATGATGAGCCGGTTTAGTAGGGGTCTCGCGGATCAGTACGTAGACGTCCGTATCTATCCTCGGGAGGCTACAGAACCTTTAGGAAACACTTCACTTTCTTGAAATTCAAATCGTGCGGCTTGTTATTATGAAAAACTAAATTTCCGTATCCTGTTCTCTCGCAGATGGCGAGAACCCGTGCTAACGGACGTGGCGGACGACCACCAGTGCCACCTAGAGGCCGTGGTCGCGGTAGAGGCAGGGCAGCAGGGACAGGACCTGCTGACCCACCAGTTGACCAGGCTCAGGGTCAGATTCCAGCACCAGTTGACTAGGCTCAGGGTTAAATTCCAGCTGTAGATGCTCCAGCAGCACCTGTTCAGGCACCGGCAGTGCCCATCGTGATTCCTGGTCTCCAGGAGGCTTTGGCTCAGATCTTGTCCGTCTACACTGGCCTGGCTCAAGCAGTTTCAGCTACTACAGCGGCGGCTACTTCTCAGACCGGGGGTGGTCATCAGACCCCCGATGCTCGCACACCCGAGCAGGTTGTTCAGGGCTTACAGACACCTTGGGTAGCTCCAGCTCAGCCAGTTCAGCCAGCTGCACCAGTTGCAGCAGTTGTTCCGGTTGCGCCAGTTGCACCAGCTCCAGCTCATGTGGTTCCAGCTATGCCGGATGACGAGCAGCGTCGGTTGGAGAGGTTCGGTAGGCTTCAGCCTCCGACATTCAGTGGTGTTGAGGGCGAAGATGCCCAGGGTTTTCTGGATAAGTGCCAGCGTATGCTTCGTACTGCGGGTATTCTGGAGTCTACTGGAGTGGCTTTTACTACCTTCTAGTTCACAGGGCCTGCATTTAATTGGTGGGAGGAGTTCAAGAGGCGTAGGCCTATTGGAGCAGCGCCCCTCACGTGGCAGCAGTTCTCTACGGTATTCTTGGAAAAATATGTACCCCAGTCTCACAGGGAAGAGCTGCGTCGTCAGTTCGAGTGGTTGACTCAGGGAGATATGACAGTGACTTAGTATGAGTTGAGGTTTACACAGCTAGCTCGGCATGCTACGTGGATGATCCAAACAGATCGCGAGAGGATCAGAAGGTTTGTGGATAGCCTCAACTATCCGATCCTCATATTGATGACTAGAGAAAGGGCTACAGCAGTTACATTTGAGGAGGTAGTTGATGCGGCTCGTTAGATTGAGACAGATCATCGTCGGGAGCGTGAGGAGAGGGAGGCTAAGAGGCCTCGAGGTTCAGGTAGTTTCAGTGGTGCTCCGTCTAGGGGCCAGTTCCAGCGCAGCAGAGATCGTTCCTTTAGACCTCCTCAGTCAGGTCGTTCAGAATCCAGTGGGGCTTCGTCAGGCCGTGGTCGTCAGGGTCATCAGTAGAGCCAGCCTGCACTGAGTGCCCTTCCAGCTCAGAGCTCTGCTCCTGCTTCTTCAGCCCAGGGTTCATCTGCAGCGAGGGGTTCCCATCAGTCCCCTTCTCCAGCTCCAGGTCGTTGCTGCGAGTGCGGTGAGTTGGGTCATATGAGGAGACAGTGTCCCGGGTTCCGTAGTAGACAGTCTCAGCAGAGGGATCAACCCTCATCTTCTGCTCCTATTTCTTCAGCACCCACTCAGTCAGCTAGGAGTGGAGGTCAGGTAGCCAGAGGTCACCCCAGGGGTGAGGACCGTATTGGCGGTGGTCAGGCTCGATTCTATGCTCTTCCAGATAGGAGAGATGCCAGTGCATCAGATGCAGTCATCATAGGTATTATCTCAGTCTGCCACAGGGATGCCTCTGTCTTATTTGATCCCGGATCTACCTACTCCTATGTATCTTCATATTTTTCTCATCATTTGGGTACGACCCGTGGTTGTCTTGCCTTGCCTGTGCATGTATCTACCCCGGTGGGTGATACTGTTATTGTGGATCACGTATATCGATCCTGTCTTGTTACTATTGGGGGTCTGGAGACCCGAGTTGACTTGTTATTATTAGGCATAGTGGATTTCGACGTGATTCTGGGTATGGATTGGTTATCTCCGTACCATGCTATTCTGGACTATCATGCCAAGACAGTTATGTTGGCTATTCCGGGTATTCCGAGGATCGAGTGGCGTGGCGTGACTGACTATGTACTCGACAGGGTGATTTCCTTCCTAAAAGCCCAACGGATGGTTGGGAAGGGTTGTTTGTCGTACTTGGCTTTCGTTAGAGATGTTGGAGCTGAGACTCCTAGTCTGGATTCGGTTCCCATTGTGAGGGATTTTCCTAATGTGTTTCCAGCGGACCTGCCGGGCATGCCGCCGGACAGGGACATTGATTTCGGTATTGATCTGGTGCCGGGCACTCAGCCCATCTCTATCCCTCCCTATCGTATGGCACCAGCGGAGTTAAAAGAGTTGAAGGAACAGCTTCAGGAACTCCTAGATAAGGGGTTCATTCGCCCGAGTGTGTCCCCTTGGGGTGCACCAGTGTTATTTGTAAAGAAGAAGGATGGCACAATGAGAATGTGCATTGATTACAGACAGCTAAACAAGGTGACAGTGAAGAACAAGTACCCACTACCCCGTATTGAGGATTTGTTTGATCAGCTTCAGGGAGCAAGGGTATTCTCTAAGGTTGACCTTCGATCGGGCTATCATCAGCTGAAGATTAGGGACAAGACATTATGAAAATGGCTTTTAGGATGAGATATGGGCACTACGAATTTCTAGTGATGTCCTTCGGGCTGACTAATGCCCCAGCCGCATTCATGCACTTGATGAACAGTGTATTTCGGCCGTATCTGGATTCTTTTGTGATCGTGTTTATTGATGATATTCTGGTGTACTCGCGTAGCCAGGAGGAGCACGCGCAGCACCTGAGGGTGGTATTACAGAGATTGAGAGAGGAGAAGCTTTATGCGAAGTTCTCTAAGTGTGAGTTCTGGCTTAGTGCTGTGACTTTTCTGGGACACGTGGTGTCCAGTGATGGTATTAAGGTTGACCCAAAGAAGATCGAGGCGGTGCAGAGTTGGCCCAGACCGTCCTCAGCTACTGAGATCCGGAGTTTCCTCGGTTTGGCGGGTTATCACCGCAGGTTCGTTCAGGGCTTTTCATCTATTGCTTCGCCTTTGACGAAGTTGACACAGAAAAATGCTCCATTTGTCTGGTCGGATGAATGCGAGGAGAGCTTCCAGAAGCTCAAGTCGGCCTTGACCACAGCTCCGGTACATGTATTGCCATCAGCTTCAGGTTCTTACACGGTGTATTGTGATGCTTCGAGAGTTGGGATCGGTTGTGTATTGATGTAAGAGGGTAGAGTTATTGCGTATGCTTCTCGTCAGTTAAAGCCCCATGAAAAGAACTACCCTGTTCATGACTTAGAGTTGGCTGCTATCGTTCATGCCTTGAAGATTTGGAGGCATTATCTATATGGCGTATCTTGTGAGGTATATACGGACCATCGCAGTCTTCAGCACTTGTTTAAGCAGAAGGATATTAATTGGAGGCAGCGGAGATGGCTTGAGTTACTCAAGGATTATGATATTACCATCCTGTATCTCCCGGGAAGGCCAATGTAGTGGCCGATGCTTTAAGCCGGAAGTCCATTAGTATGGGTAGTTTGGCGCATATTCCAGTTGGGGAGAGGCCCCTTGCACTTGATGTTTAGGCTTTGGCCAATCAGATGGTGAGGTTAGATATTTCCGAGCCCAGTCGGGTGTTGGCTTGTATGGTTTCCCGATCTTCTTTGTACGATCGCATCAGAGAGCGCCAGTATGATGACCCGCATTTGCTTGTCCTGAAGGACAAGGTCCAGCATGATGATGCCAGAGATGTGACCATTGGAGATGATGGTGTGTTGCGAATGCAGGGCCGGATTTGCGTGCCCAATGTGGATGGGCTCCGGGAGTTGATATTAGAGGAGGCCCACAGCTCGCGGTATTCGATTCATCCGGGTGCCGCGAAGATGTACCAGGATTTGAGACAGCATTACTAGTGGAGAAGGATGAAAAAGGATATTATGAATTATGTGGCTCGGTGTCTCAACTGTCAGCAGGTCAAATATGAACACCAGAGACCCGGCGGTGTACTCCAGCGGATGGATATTCCGGAGTGGAAATGGGAGAATATTACTATGGATTTTGTGAGTGGTCTTCCTCGTACCTCGAAGAAGTTTGATTCGATTTGGGTGATTGTGGATAGGCTGACCAAGTCCGCACACTTCATTCCTGTATGCACTACCTATTCTTCGGAGCGGTTAGCAGAGATTTTTATCCGAGAGATTGTGCGGTTGCATGGGGTCCCAGTTTCTATTATATCAGATAGAGGTACCCAGTTTACTTCTCAGTTCTGGAGAACATTTCAGCGAGAGTTGGGTTCACAGGTAGAGTTGAGCACAGCATTTCATCCTCAGACGGACGGACAGTCCGAGCGTACTATCCAGATATTGGAGGACATGTTGCGTGCCTGTGTTATTGATTTTGGAGGTTCTTGGGCTGAATTCTTGCCACTTGCAGAGTTTGCTTATAACAACAGCTATCAATCGAGCATTCAGATGGCGCCGTATGAAGCC
>NW_017693651.1:0-4518 GCF_001879085.1 Nicotiana attenuata | reverse complement strand
CTAAACCCTAAACCCTAAACCCTAAACCCCAAACCCCAAACCCCAAACCCCAAACCCCAAACCCTAAACCCTAAACCCTAAACCCTAAACCCTCATCTGAGATGACAGAATGCGTGCGTCGCTCAGATGACAGAATGCGTGCGTCTCCTCCAGCATTCTGTCAGCTGGACGAGCTCTCACAAGAGGTGATAGATTCGATTCACATGGAAAATGGTCAATTCTTTGGGAAGCACTAGCATCAAGGTATGGATTAGGAGTGATGGAGAGGATGAGTGGGAGGAGTGAAGACAGTAGAGCAAGGTTTTGTGGCAAAAGGGAAGGGTAGAGAGAGATGGGCGATATGGTAGAGAGAGAGTGTCTGAAAATGAAATGAGGCAAAGGATAGGGATGAGGGATTTTTGTAGAGTCCACATTCAAATGTGGCCACTGATGCAAGAGAGGGCTGTACATGAAATAGGTTATAAGTTTAAGTATGAATTAGAAAGGAGGGTAATGAAGAGGCTATCTGTGCAATTAACTGGCCACGTGAGGTATGATTATTTGTGGCTACAGGTGCAAGGCAGAATTACTGAGGGTCTGGGCTGGGGATTTTTTTGGGACGTTATTAAGTGGATTGGGCCTATCTGGGCTATTAAAATTTGGGGCTGGGCAGTGACAATGTTTACAATATGGTATAATAGAGCTGGGTCAATTAATATTTGGCCACATGTGCAAATTGATAATGGGGAAACTGATGGCTATTATTGCAAATCGCTGGACATGGGCTTGCTGGGCCAATATGAACGGAATTTTTGGGCTGGATCAAGGTATATGTTGTCTCATGGGCTAGTTTATTTTGCACTATTTAGTAGTTGTTATGTGATATCAATTTTGAGTACATTTCTCAATTTTGATAATAGGACTTATGTAAAGTTTAGTTTTTATTTTGTACAATTATTAGGACTCCATGACATTTTGTTTTCCTTTATTGTGTCTTATATAAATAAAAACTAGCCCTAGGCTATGCCTAGTGGATTTTGCTAAAAAAAAAAAAGCCCTAAACCCAGTGGATTGCTAAAAAAAAAAAAACCCTAAACATAAGGTCTTCACAGTAGAAAAAGCACAAAAGAAAGAGAAAGAGAATCGATATTACCTAGGCGAGTACTATAAGGTCTTCACAGTAGCTGTAGTAGCTAGGCGGAAGAATCAAGAGGTACAAAATCACTCCCATCAGACGAGGTATACAGATTCAAGTAGATTCATGAAGATACAAAGCAGAAATGAAGTTAAAATAGTAGATTTGAGCAGGAATGAAGAAGATAAAACTCAAATGAAAGAGAGAGAGAGGTGACATTACCTAGAGAAGCTTCAGGTGGAACTGAGGAGTCTGTGGAGAGAGGATAGGTATTGGGAATATGTAATGGGTAGTGGGGATTGTCGGTGTGTAATGAAAGGTCGGGGTGTATTGAATATGTTATACAGCTGCACGTGTTGGGTGAAGAGAAGGGTACATCAGAGGCCATTTGTGCAATTTATTAAGGTGGAAAGGGAATTTGGCTACTCACGAAAATACAATTGGTTGGGCAGTGGCTATCAGTGCAAGATGGCTCTCATTTGGGCTGGTGTTATTGATCCAGCAGAAGGTTATCTGGGCTGGTTTGGGAAGGAGTCATTATTGGACTATATAAATAGTTATTGTATATGGTTTACATATATGTGGCTATTTGTTAAATTCAATAATTTGAATAATTTGGCTTCTGGTGCAAGATGGAAGCTATATGTGTAAATCAGTAGCAGTTTTCGGCCAGATTGGGTAAGGAATTTGGGCTGGATTGGTATTTTAATGTGGAGTTGTAAGAATAGCCATTATTATATGTGGCTATTTTTTCAATTCAATTATTTGCGTAATTTGGTTGTTGTTGCAAAGGAGAGGCTGTTTGTGCAAGTCAGAGGCGTGTTTGGTTTCAGAGTTGAAGATCAAAATTGGACAATATTTCATGGGCTTGATGATTTGGATCTTGGGCATTTTGGAAGTATAATTACATGGACTAGTACTATTTTACTTTGTAGCTTGATTTTAATAAATTTTAGGAGGCAATATGTACTATCAATTTTGAGTGCTATACTCAACTTTGATAATAGGATTTATGTAGTAGTTCACTTTTTATCCTTTTCGTACTCTAAGTACAAACTCATGACAGCTTGTTTGTTCTTTATTTATATATATAAAAATTAGCCCTAGGCTATGCCTAGCGGATTGCTTAAAAAAAAAGCCCTAAACCCAAGCGATTTTTCTCTGCCTTCTCTCTAGAAAAGGCGATTTAGAGAGAGAAAGCTGCGATCAGCTGCCATGGCCAATCTGGCCGGCGGCCAGCCATCCTTTCCGGCTAGTCAGCCTCCTCCAACGTCTACCCAGCCTCCTACTACACCAAACAATAATTCCCAACCTTCAAATCCATCTAGCGATAACCCAGCGCCCATGAACTACGCTAAAGCAGTAAAGCCTACGTCAAACAACACTCCCATGCATGATCGAGCAGTAGTTATTGAACCAATTGCACTTAGAAGAGCTACATTGCATCAAGGACAACCTTTGGTTTGTTTTACTGAAGCAGAAGTGGAACGCATGAATGTGATCGAAGGTTTGCAGTATGCAGTGGTCTGCAAATTCTCATATGGTTGGCCGGAGCTTAATGAATTACGTCGTATCCTTCCTATTCAATGTGGTATCAAGGGTGAGTGCACAATTGGGTATTTACGAGATAGGCACATCTTAGTCAGACTAACATTGTGGTAGGACTTCATTGAATTTTCATCAAAGGGAGTACATTATGTTAAGGACAAGTTTGGAGATGAATATCAATTTAGAACATTGATATATGATGCTAAATTAAAGGTTGGAGAGGAGACACCAAAAGTCATGGCATAAATTTCTTTTCCTAATCTGCTGCCAACATATTTTGTTAAGGAATGCCTTTTTTCATTAGCTTCTGCAGTTGGTAAACCATTACATCTTGACCAAGCTACACTGAACAAGACTAGACCAAGTTGTGCACGTGTGAAAGTGTTAGTTGACTTACTAGCTGATCTCCCTAACAAGGTTAGGATGGATATTGTTAATGAAAGCACTGGAGAGATAAGAACTGAATGGGTAATATCCAAATATGATCTATCTGGTCCTAAATACTGCAAAAGAATGCAGTTCACAAGGGGCAGATCTGTTGGATAATGATGAGGGTTGCATTCCTGAGCTTATGGTAAATAGGAATGAGGAAATAGCAGCCTTGGTGTTAGATTAAGGAGAAGGCCAGTAGAATGAACAACCCTTTTTTGATGATTTCTATCAAGTGGGACAGGTTTTGTTGTATGTTGGAGCCTCAGTGGAGAAGAGGTAAGGATAAAACAAATCAAGTTAAAGATAGCAGCAAAATGGGAAGGACACAAAAAAGGGAAGATTGAGAATATACACATGGTATAATCAAGTCTTCCCATGATGCGCTCAGCAGACGCAGTACAAACAATAAGTTTGCAGTACTAGAAGTTGAAACAAGTGAAGAACAATGCAAACAATACATGGCTAGGGTAGAAGGCAAAGGTGGTATCAAAAACAAGTGTACACACAAAGGACCTGGAACTTTGAATTCCTACAGCACTATATATATTTCCTGCTTCAATCTGGGAATAAAAAAGGAATAGAGGAGTTGGAAACAAAGCGGATAACAGCGCCAGTCAGGACAGTTCAAACACCAGCAAGCGCAACAACAAACACAAGAGCAGAAAGTGCAAATCACCAAGAAATAGGAGTACTGATCATTCAGAACAAGGAACAACTGCCTCATGGGTAACAAGGAGCTTTAAAGATAATTTGGTTCTCAACAAATACATCTTTGTGCAAGAAAGTTCCCATCTCAGGATACTAGAGTAGACCGACACTTTGCAAAAGTGCTGACAATGAGACCTTGAAGATGCAAAATATGAAAAATTTTCAAAAGCAAGGAAAGAAAAATTGAAGGGAGGACAGGATGTGTCAGATCTAAGATGAAGAGATACAGATAGAAGGAATGACCCTGATTATTATGCAAGTGAAGAAGCAAGATGGTGATGACAAGGAGAGGATGCAGATAAGTTAAACTGGGAAAACAAGAGATAAAAGGACAGAAGGGTCCCAGAGTAATAATATAGAAGGTAAAGGCAAGACTAGCACACAGTAATGAACAAGGTAGAACAACATTGTAGAGAGAAATCTGCAACAACTGGACCAGATGAATACATTAGATCCAGGGTGGACAGAACAGCAGAGACATTGCTGTCATCGTAAACATTACAATAAGTATGTCCAAATCACAAAGAAGCAAGGGGTAGAAAATCAGGAAGCCCAAGACCCAGCAGCCAACAAGGAAGGATAACTGCAATGATTCCATGCAGCAGAAACATAGTAAAGTATGCAGAGGGTAAGCTATTGGGCCTAAGGAAAGGATATGGATGAGAGAATCCCACTGCTCAAGATCTCAACTGGGCCAGACAGGGATTTATCTTCTT
>NW_017693650.1:0-4518 GCF_001879085.1 Nicotiana attenuata | reverse complement strand
ACGGTCCTAGTAAGAGGTAACACTTGTTAAACTTAAAGTTCTGCTCATAAAACAAGCAGAAACAAAAATTCAAGACCATCATCCACTTTTGAGGGCATTTGTGTACTACACCTGTCACGACCCGGATTTTTCCCACCATCGGGCGTCGTGATGGCGCCTACTAACGGAGCTAGGCCAGCGATACATTAAACATTCGCTATTCAACCTCAACAATATATTATACTAACAACAGTTAAAGAAATGCAGAAGACTTTAAGTTTAAAAAAAAGGATATAAAAATGCGGAAGTTTAAAACACATCCCTACCTAAAATCTGGTGTCACTAGCTCACGGACTACTATAGAATACTACAACAAGTCTGAATGAAAGAAATACACATGTCTGTTTCGGTACAATGAAAACAAACTGAAATAAGGAAAGGGACTTCGGCCTGCGAACGCCAGCTAGGCTACCTCGAGAGTCCCTGGACTGAAGATAGCTCCCGTATAAGAATCCTACTGCTGCTGTCCAAAAGCTGCTCCTGGATCTGTGCACAAAGAAATGCACAGAGTGTAGCATCAGCACAACCGACCCCATGTGCTGGTAAGCGTCTGGCCTAACCCCAGCGAAGTAATGACGAGGCTAGACAGGACTACCAAACCAACCTGTACAATTTTTATATACAAATATGCAACAAAAGGAAAGAAAATACCGAAACTAAACAGTTAAAAGGGAGGGAAACATACTAAGGGGAGAGTACAAATTTGGAAATAAAGTTCATCAGCGTAATTAAGAGACATGGCACAACAATAATTATCAAAGAATAAGAAATTCTATAGTTGCACGGCATCACCCTTCGTGCTTTTACTCTCAATCTCACCCAAAGCAATCAAATAAAATGCACGGCATCACCCTTCGTGCTTTCCCTCACATAGCTCTCATCTCATGGCACGGAATGACCCTTCGTGCAAATATAATCAAATCAGAGCACGGAATGTAAATGACCCTTCGTGCAAATATAATCAAGAATAGCACGGAATGACCCTTCGTGCAAATGTAATCAAGAATAGCACGGAATGACCCTTCGTGCAATTTCACTCTTCCTCACCCAAATAACAGTCACAACCAAACGGGCAAGAGAAATAAACAAGTAATATGAACTATCCCGGCAAGGGAACAACACAAATAACAACCAAGACCCGGTAAGGGAACAATAACAACATCTTTCACAACCCGGCAAGGGCAATACTCACTGTAATCAAACCATCCCGGCAAGGGATTAATCACACCTCTTTTCTATACGTTCATCTCTTACTCAATAGTATTTAACACTCGAGCCGATGCTCCAAAATGTTAATATTTAACAACATATCCTCAAACTCTTCACATTTGCAGAAAAACATGTTGTAGCATAGAAGAGTTCCAAATTATCTCAAAAACAAGTACAAACAAAGACCCACGGTCATGCTAGACTCCGGTGTATAGACACTTGTCACCACGCCTATACACCGTACTCGATCAATTAGCAAATAGCATTTATGATACTCTAATCCTATTCCCTCAAGCAAAAGTTAGATCAAACACTTACCTCGGTCCGAAAATAGCAATCAAGCCTCTAACACCGCCTTTCCTCTAGAATTCGACTCCGAAACAATGATATCTAATCATAATTAATTCAATAATATCAAATGAGGCTCAACAACATAATCCCATAGCCTAGAAATGAATTTCCTACCATTCTTCCAAAACATAGCAAAATCCGACACCGGGCCCACATGGTCAAAACTCGAGGCTCGGACCAAATTCCAATCACCCATAACCCCACGAGTTCAAATATATAATTTGTTTCAAGATCCGACCCCAAATTGAGGTTGAATCGCCCAAAATTTTCAAAAACCTAACTCTACCCAAAAGCCCTAATTTTTACCTTGATTTCATGTTTTTAGGCCTAGAATTTAGTGATTAGATGATAAAATAATGAGGAAACGATGTTAGGATTACTTACCCAACGAGTTGTGGAGGAAAGGGAACTTGAATTTCGTCTATGGAGGATTTGAGAGAGAGGTTCGTGTGAAGAAGATGGCAAAATCCCGTAATGGCTACAGTTTTAGGCTTTTAAAATAACTGGGTAAAATTGTTCATCGCGTTCGCGACACCCCGGTTGCATTCGCGATGAAGGAAAATGGGCAGGCATCACGTTCGCGTGAGGGGAAGGCGAACGCGTAGAAGAAAATGCTGGGGGTCCAGGTTTGTTCTACGCGAACGCGTGAAAGCCCACGCGAACACGCTGAAAAAAGCTGCAAGGCTACGCGTTCGCGAACAGTGGAATGCGAACGCGAAGAGGAAAATACTGGGGTCCCAAATTTGGCTTACGCGAACGCGATGAAGGAAATTCTGATGCTTCGCGAACGCGGGAGAGAGAGTGCGATCGCGAAGAAGGAAATGACCGGGCACCTGTTGCAGACTTTTCTGCAACTTTTCTAAGTTTTAAAATCTCCCGGAACACCTCCGAAGCACTCCCGAGCCCTCTGGGCTCCCAACCAAACACACACACTACCTCGATATCATCCTACGAACTTGCTCGAGCGATCAAATCGCTAAAATAACATCAAAATCAAAGAATCAACCCCCAAAACTCATAATTTTCATTTCAAAGTTCATAAACCTTCAACTTTAGCTATTTAGGTCCGAAACACGTCAAACGACGTCCGATTTCGACCAAATTTCACAGGAAGTGCTTAACGCATATTTAAGACCTGTACCGGGCGTCGGAACCAAAATACGAGCCCGATACCTATATTTTCTAACTCATTTTCATTTCCATTTTTCCTTATTAATTTCAGAAAACAATTTATCAGAAAAATTCTTTTACCGGGGTTCTGGACCTCGGATTTCGACTCCGGGCATATGCCCGAGTCCCATATTTTTCTACGGACCTCCCGGAACCGTCACATCACGGGTCCGGGTCCGTTTACCCAAAATGTTGACCAAAGTCAACTATATCAATATTAATATCATAATTTACCAAATTTTTCACAGGATTCATATATTTTAACATAAAAAATTTCCGGCTTCGCACCCGGAGTGCGCACGCAAATCGAGGCAACCAAAAGTAAGGTTTCCAAGGCCTCGGAAGCACAGAACGAATGAGGAAACAGGTGATGACCCCTTTGGGTCGTCACATCCTCCACCTCTAAAACAACCGTTCGTCCTCGAACGGACAAAAGAAAGAAGTACCTCAGTCAGGAAATAGATGCAGATAACGGCTCCGCATATCAGACTCGGACTCCCAAGTCGATGCCTCAGGAGGCTGACCTCTCCACTGAACACGCATTGAAGGAAAGCTCTTCGACCTCAACTGCCGAACCTGCCAGTCTAGAATGGCTACCGGCTCCTCCTCGTAAGACAGATCCTTGTCCAACTGGACAGTGCTGAAATCTAACACGTGGGCTGGATTGGTACCTTCGAAGCATGGACACATGAAACACTGGATGCATGGCTGACAAGTTGTGCGGCAAGGCAAGTCTGTAAGCCACCTCTCTCACACGATCGAGAATCTCAAATGGGCCAATGAACCTAGGGCTAAGCTTGCCCTTCTTCCCAAATCTCATCACGCCCTTCATAGGCGACACTCGGAGCAAGACCCGCTCACCAACCATGAAAGCTACATCTCGAACCTTACGATCCGCATAACTCTTTTGCCGCGACTGAGCTGAACGAAGCCTGTCCTGAATGATCTTGACCTTATCCAAGGCCTCCTGAACTAAATTTGTACCCAATAATCGAGCCTCTCCCGGCTGAAACCATCCGACTGGAGTCCGACATCGCCTACCATATAACGCCTCATATGGAGCCATCTGAATGCTGGACCGGTAGCTGTTGTTGTAGGCGAACTCTGCTAAAGGTAAGAACTGGTCCCACGAGCCTCCGAAATCAATGACACAGGCTTGGAGCATATCCTCCAATATCTGAATAGTCCTCTCGGACTGGCCATCCGTCTGAGGATGGAACGCGGTGCTCAACTGAACCTGGGTGCCCGACTCCTGCTGAACTGCCCTCCAGAAGCGCGAGATAAACTGCGTACCCCGATCCGAAATAATAGATACCGGCACCCCATGAAGGCGAACAATCTCTCGGATGTAGATCTCAGCTAACCTCTCCGATGAATAGGTGGCTGCAACAGGAATAAAAGGCGCTGACTTGGTCAGCCTATCAACAATGACCCAAATAGCATCAAACTTCTTCCGAGTCATCGGAAGTCCAGTAACGAAATCCATAGTAATCCTCTCCCACTTCCATTCGGGAAGCTCAATCCTCTGAAACACACCACCAGGCCTCTGATGCTCATACTTGACCTGCTGACAATTCAAACATCGAGCCACATATGCAACAATGTCCTTCTTCATCCTACGCCACCAGTAATGCTGCCGCAAGTCCTGATACATCTTCGCGGCGCCCGGGTGAATAGAATACCGAGAACTATGGGCCTCCGCTAAGATCAACTCTCGAATACCATCAACATTGGGCACACATACTCGCC
>NW_017693649.1:0-4519 GCF_001879085.1 Nicotiana attenuata | reverse complement strand
CTATTCTCCTAAGAAACTCATGTCATTAGCAAATGTGTTAATTGATGCCTATCATAGTCTTGTAGATGATAAGGATGCTTTAACCATAGAGTTAGGAGATGCTGAACAAACTAGAGATGACCTGGTAGTCTGTGTGGTTGACTTAAAGGAAACTATAGATAATCTGGAAAATGAAAAAGATGTTCTAACTAAGAAAATTTCTAGTGTAGAACATGAAAGAGACGATCTGATGGTTGTAGTTGTTGACTTAAAAGAAACCATTGAAAATTTCAGTAAAGAAAAGAATGACTTAGTGGAGAAAGTTGATGCATTGGAACAAGAAAGAGATAACCTCTTAGTTGTGATTATAGACTTGAGGAAAACAATAGAGGAACTCAAAGTAGAATGTAGACAGCTTCAAGCAGCATTGGAAAGAGTAAAAAATGATCTTGAGAAGTCACTTAAGTGGACCTAGTCCTCGGGTGCTATTACTGCCATGTACGTCAACAATGGTGGAAACAGACAAGGAATAGGGTTTCAAAGGGAGAGAACTCCTTATAAACCTCATAGCAAATATTTTACTGTACATGATAATTGGCTGTGTACCCACTGTGGGAACAATGGGCATTTCAAAGAAAATTGCCAAGCCAGGGTTCAGTCTCTTCAGAAAAACAAAGTTTTTGCTGAAAGAGTAACTGCTGAAAGAGGACCAGGTGCCACCCATAAAAAGCACATGTTACCTGCATGGACTAGAAGAGCACTTATTCATCCTCTTGTCTATTACAAGGGACCCAAACTTGATTGGGTTCCTAAATCTAACCCTTGATTTCCTTGTGCAGGGAATTGTGAAAGGAAGCGATCAACAATGGTTCATGGACAGTGGATACTCAAAGCACATGACTGGGAATACTATGGACTTTCTTTCACTAAAAGCCCTGCAAGGAGAGAGTGTATCCTTTGGCAATGGGAAAAGGGGTACATTCTTGGAGTTGGAAATATTGGGAAATCACTCACTCACTCTATTGAGAACGTGTACTATGTAAATGGTCTCAAGTACTGTCTCTTGAGTGTTTCTCAAATATGTGATAAAGGAAACAAAATGGAGTTCTTGTCAAAGATATGGACAGTTACAAATCTAGTAACTGGTGAAGTGGTACTTGTGGCCAAAAGATACAAGAATATCTATGTTGCTGATTTTGAGTCCCTACAAAGTGGTGATCTGAGTTGCTTGAAAGCAGTTGATGATGATACTGAGTTGTGGCATAGAAGACTGGGACATGCAAGTTTCTCTCTATTGAATAAACTGGTTCAGAAGGACCTGGTTGGTGGTCTGCCCAAGTCAAAGTTCCAAGAGCACAAGGTTTGTGATGCCTGCGCTAGAGGGAAGCATGTGAAATCCTCATTCAAGCCAAAGAAGGATGTCAGTACCTCAAAACCACTTGATCTCCTTCATATGGATCTATGTGGTCCTATGAGAGTGCAAAGCAGGGGAGGAAAAACATACATCTTTGTGATAGTGGATGACTATTCCAGATTCACTTGGGCCCTGTTCCTTAAAACAAAAGATGAAACTTTTGAAGATTTTTTGTAGCCTTTGTGAAGAAAATTCAAGTGAAGATGGAGCCAAAAGTTGCATGCATTAGATGAGATCATGGAACAGAATTTGACAATGCTAAGTTTGATGAATTCTGCAATGAAAATGGCATTACCCATAACTTCTCAGCCCCAAGAACTCCATTACAAAATGGAGTTGTAGAAAGGAAGAATAGAACTCTTGAAGAAATGGCTAGAACAATGCTGACCGATAGTGGGATTGCTAAGAACTTCTGGGCTGAAGCTGTCACCACTGCCTGTTACTTGGTGAACAGGTGCATGATCAGGTCTCTTTTGAACAAAACTCCCTATGAGTTGCTGAATGGAACGAAGCCCAAGCAGACTCACTTAAGAATATTTGGGTGCTAATGTTATCTTCTCAACAATAGAAACGATCAGCTTGGAAAATTTGATGCCAAAAATGATGAAGGAATCTTTCTGGGATATTCCTCTCAAAGTAAAGCCTACAAGGTATACAATAAGCGGACTCAGTGTGTTGAGGAGAGTATCCACGTAATATTTGACGAGTCCTACCCTTCTTGTGAGAAAAGCAACAAGGATGATCAAGATGGAGAGCCTCTGATTGTTCCAGGAGAAGTTATTGATATGGAAAATGGAAAGGCAGATATCATGAGTCAAGTGAAGGAGACAAGTGAAGACAATACAACCTCTTCCTCATCAGCCGGGGAGGAACCGGGTACTAAAATTACAACCACTGAAGCTGAAGAAAGAGTGGTTGATGCAGTTCAAAGTACTCCACAGACAGTTGAAAGAAGAATACAAGGAAACTAATCAGGATTACCCAGTTCCTCTATAAATGAAGCTCAAGTGCCCAACTGGAAACACAAAAGCTCTCATCCTCTTGACAGCATAGTTACCCCTCTGGATTTAGGAGTCCAAACCAGATCAAAAGTCAGAAATTCACTTGCCTTCTCAGCCTTTCTTTCCCAAATAGAGCCCAAAAACATTAAGGAAGCCTTAACAGATGTAGGCTGGATCACAGCTATGCAAGATGAGCTACATCAATTCGAAAGAAACGAAGTGTGGCACTTGGTACCTAGACCCTCATATCGTGCCATCATAGGAACCAGGTGAGTATTCAGGAACAAGCTTGATGAACATGGGAACACTACTAGGAACAAGGCAAGGTTAGTTGTCCAAGGTCACAATCAGGAGGAAGGAATTGATTATGATGAGACTTTTGCTCCAGTTGCTCGTATGGAAGATATCAGAATCCTCATTGCCTTTGCATCACATATTGAATTCACTCTGTTCCAAATGGATGTCAAAAGTGCATTTCCGAATGGCTTCCTCAAGGAAGAAGTGTACGTAAAGCAACCTCCAGGTTTTGAATGTCATGAACACCCTGAATATGTGTTCAAATTTGACAAGGCGTTGTATGGGTTGAAGCAGGCTCCTCGAGCTTTGTATGAAAGGTTGTCAAAGTTTCTCTTAGAAAACGGTTTTACAAGAGGAAAAATTGACAATACTTTGTTCCTGAAGAAACGGGGGAGGAACCTGCCATTGTTCAGGTATATGCCGATGATATCATTTTTGGGGCAACAGTTGATTCACTATGTGAGGAATTTGCCAAACTCATGGGAAGTGAGTTTGAGATGAGCATGATGGGTGAGTTGAATTTCTTCTTGGGTCTTCAAGTGAAGCATTCCACTAAGGGTAGATTCATCAGTCAGCAAAAATATATCTAGGAGCTTCTAAAGAGATTTGATATGGAAGCATCAAAAGTGATTGACACTCACATTGCCACTGCCACTCGACTGGACATGGATGAATCTGGCTCTCCTGTAAATCAAACAATGTATAGAGGCATTATTGGATCTCTTCTCTATCTCACTGCCAGTAGGCCAAATGTTGTCTTCAGTGTGGGACTGTGCGCAAGATTTCAGTCAAATCCCAAGGAATCTCATCTGAAGGCTGCCAAAAGAATTCTGAGGTATCTTAAGGGAACGCAGGACCTGTATTTGTACTACCCTTCTGGTGACAATTTTAATCTTATTGGGTATGCTGATGACTATGCAGGTTATCTTGTGGACAGGAAAAACACATCTGGAATGGCTCACTTCCTAGGATCATGTCTTATTTCATGGGGCACAAGGAAGCAAAATTCAGTAGCTCTTTCAACAACTGAAGCAGAATACGTTGCTGCAGCCTCCTGTTGTGCTCAGCTTTTATGGATCAAATAGCAATTGGAAGATTTTGGAGTGTATACTGACTTGCCTCTTTTGTTGTGATAACACAAGTGTACTCAACGTGGCCAAGAATCCAATACAACATAAAAGAACCAAGCACATTGATGTGAAACATCATTTTCTCAGAGACAATGTGGAGAAGGGACTTATTTGTATAAAGTTTTGCAGCACAGAAGACCAAATTGCATATATCTTCACCAAAGCACTAAGCAAAGAACACTTTGAGAGAAACAGGCTGGCACTGGGGCTAATAAAGCCTAATTGAGAACCTGATTCCTACTATATGGCTATGAAAATCACATACAGGTAAAATTAGCTAAAGTGTTGTCCGACCAAGTCTAACTCACTTCTATACCATTACAGGTAGACACGCATAATGATTATAGAAGTTGCTGAGGAAATGCATAAGCGGTGAAAGAGGGTTGAGCATTTTTAAAAGATCGGTCAAGAACCTTGTTCTTCTACCACAGGTTAGTAGTCTTGTGTTTTTCTCATGCATGTCTCAAAAGGAACAAAAAAAATGATTGTCGTGTCATCAACCTTTTCAGACCCTGCATGTCACGTTTTTTCATTCAAATCCTTTCACTTCCCTATGAAACGTTGCACCTCCCCACAAAACTACCGTCGTTTTAGAACAGGTATCTCTCTCCCTCATAATTGCCTCTTCTCTCATTAAAACCCTCTTATCTCCAAAACCTTGAACGATCATCTCTCTCTCTCTCTCTCTCTCTCTCTCT
>NW_017693648.1:0-4520 GCF_001879085.1 Nicotiana attenuata | reverse complement strand
CTTCGATACTCCGGCATGAGCACCAACCAAGACAATTTCAAGATGAACATTTGCGATGGATTTTGAGAATTAGACAGCTCAGACGGATCAGGCGTCCAATCCAAAATGCATGTCATGATTCATTAAAGTCGACACATACCTCCACATAAGTCTCCTTATTCCTTTCCCCGAAAGGGACACCTTTTGTTTAAGCACAGTTCTTTTTCACTTCCAATTATTATTCTGTTTTTACCCATAATCTTTCTTTGAGTCCCTTTCGGTCTAATCCTGCATCAAAATCGAAGCAAAGAAAGGGCTGCAAAACTGGCTATAGTTTCCCCGTAATATCGAGCACAATTTGGGGCATATATAGCATTGATGAACACACGAATCCATATGAGATCTCATTTGATAAGGCGAACAAAGTGTTTCAAAGAAACTGAAAAGTTGCATGAGCAAGACCTGCTTCATGAGAAAAGTTGATAAGCACTACGGACACAAACTGATACTGGGTGCAAGACAACTGAGTTTGATTTTAAAGAAAAATTGCCTTGCCTTAGAGACAAGGGTAGCGGTACCATGGACATCTAGGTATGAAGCAGTTGGGGGAAACATTGGAAAGCCAAGGTCTCCAGAAAATGATACAGAGCAGCCGAGCATCTCGGTACCACGCTGACAGAATCATTTCTTCGACAGCAGTGGCCGTGAGTCAAACTACTCAGGGCGTCAAGGCCATAAACCAACCACCACTTTGAAAACTCACAAATTTTTCTTTGTTTGAAGCAGGAACAAAGCAGTGCAGAATGGCAATTCTAAAAGAACGAATGTCACCAAATGTAAGCTCCTTAAAATCTCTATTTTTCTTTTATTTTCAGCATGCATCACTACTGTTCATACCTCCCATTTTCGTAGCTTAACTCAGGTAGAACCGTTTCGCCTAGGGGGACCCAGCTCATAGTTCAGGGTAGAAGTACTCTTCGCTCACGGTGTTTTACGCAGCTTAACTCAGGTAGAATCCTTTCGCCTAGGGGGATCCAGCTCATATTCCGGGTAGAAGTACTCTTCGCTCAGGGTGTTTTACGCAGCTTAACTCAAGTAGAATCCTTTCGCCTAGGGGGATCCAGCTCATATTCCGAGTAGAAGTACTTTTCGCTCAGGGTGTTTTACGTAGCTTAACTCAGGTAGAATCCTTTCGCCTAGGGGGATCCAGCTCATATTTCCGGGTAGAAGTACTCTTCGCTCAGGGTGTTTTTACGCAGCTTAACTCAGGTAGAATCCTTTCGCCTGGGAGGATCCATCTCATATTTCCGGATAGAAGTACTCTTCGCTCAGGGTGTTTTACGCAGCTTAACTCAGGTTGAATCCCTTTCGCCTAGGGGGATCTAGCTCATATTTTCGGGTAGAAGTACCCTTCGCTCAGGGTGTTTTACGCAGCTTTAACTCAGGTAGAACCTTTTCGCCTAGAGGGATCGGCACCTTATCCATAATACAGGGCGCCAACCCCTGGTTATATTTCCTTCAAGTAATGCATGGTACCATCCTCTAATTCCATTCCCCTTGGTAACACAGGGTACTACCCCGTGATGGCATATCTTCACATAGTAGTTTATACTACTGTCATTGTCTTACTTTCAGTGAATTAGATAATTTACAGATTTTTCTAATAACTCACAAAATTTTCCTAGTGCCAGACTGGGGCAGAAAAATTTTGTTTGTTTTGTTCTTCTTTGATGGCTTTGCAGGACCCCGCCGTAAAGCACATATTGTAGAGATTAGAGCTTGCAATTTCAGTTCTCATCAGAAGAAAGAAGTCCTTCGATCACAAGATAGTCGGAGTTAGCTTTGATAATGTGTCAGCAACTCGGCATCTCAAGATTCATCTTCTCAAGTTTTGAGAAGGAAATCAAGCAATCGAGAATGAGCCATAATCTTTTCTTCAAAAAGACATCAAGATCTAATCTAAGGTCAACACAAGCGAGCAGGTCAAGAATTAAGATTTGACTCCAGAAGACACATAGATAGGAATTTTGTACTCTTAGTTTGCAGACATATATAGTGCTATTCTCTTTTTCTTTTGATGTAAGAAGCGAGTAACAGCAACAGCAGCAGCAGTCTTAACTCCAATGTCTGGTAGTCCCAGCTACCAATTTTTTCCGAACTACACTGACCAGATTCCTTTGTAGCCAAGGATATGTAGGCAACCTCGGAAGCAAGGTTCGGTCACGTTTTTCAAAAAATGCTTTCAATGGAGTAATACACGAGAAAAAATTAGCTATGGCATTCACTTTCTTTGCACGAAAACTCTTCATGTTCTCGAGCAAAGAGGGGCAGCTGTAAATACCTAATTTTTGATCCTTATATTTCTCCTACATTTTATTTTTCTTCTAGGTTTATTGTGTGCATTTATAGATTTTTGAATTTTATTCTAGTCTAATTAGTTTGTTAAAAGGTTTAAGTGATTGAGTTAATTATTTCAAAGTTAAAATTGGCCCAAATTTGGACAAAATTGGCGGCCAAGACCCGTTCCAGACCATTTGGTCTTAGAGATGCCCCAAAACGACATCGTTTTGGTTAAGTGGATGAGATTTAATCTTAGCCACACATCTTGATTTGATCCAATAGCCCTAATTTAATCTTCACCAATGCTATTTAAAGCCTAAAAAGGCCGAAAATTGCCCCAATTTTGCCCTATTCTCTCCCCTTCTTTCTTCTCTCTTCTCATTCTCTCCTCTCTTATTCAAGACGCAGCCGCCGCCCATCTCCGCCGGCCGAGAATCGCCGCCGCCGGCAGACGTCGTCCAAACCACCCCAAAAGTTTACCATCTCTTCCTCTCAGCCTCCTCTCCATGAATACAAATCTCATATCCTCCAAAACTCCACCAATCTCCATAACTATAAGAAAATCCGACACCCTAGCCGCCGGCGGACCACCTCCAATCCACCGCAAATTCACACCACAGCCTCCCCTCACTTCCCCCTTTCGAAATCCACGAACCAAATCCCTTGAATCCCTCCCAAACTCCACGAATAAACCAAAATCTAAAACCCTAGCTCACTTTATTTTGTAATTTCGTCGAGTTTTAGACCTCTCCTTCATAAAATACTTACATAGGCGTGTAGAGCTCCACATGATCTATCATCCTATGTTGGTTTCACCCCAAAACTCCAACAGAAACCCGACGCCGTCGTCCACCGTCGCTACTGCCGGCTACCACCACCAAGCTGCCACGCCTTTTTCCAGTTTTCCTCCCCGGCTCTTAAGCTTTGTGATATGATGATGGCGCCAAGGCTGTGATTTCAAGGATGGCCGAACCATCATCTATCATCAAGAAAAGGGTTCTCAAAAGTCGAAATCGTCGCCTCGAGTAGTGGTAAATGCCAAATCTCGTCCTTTTGTTTTAGTTTTCTTTCTTATTCTTGGCCAGTATGCCATGCTTTGGTTTTTAATTCATCTTTTGTAATTTTGTCATTCAATTGTTAGTCTTTACTGATTATTAGTGCTCGAATGTGATCGTTCTATGTGTTAGTATATTTATATTTGGAATTCTTGTTGTCCAACCTAGCCGGTCGATTATATCGCTTGCTAATGTGTTATGCTAATCCAAATCGAAATTAGCTAGCCACTTAGTTCATTGTTAATGTCACCTTTGAAGATTTGTTAGTTAAGTAATCACTACTAACCAATATTTCGGTTGTTCAGTGTTAATTCGCACAAATCAATTTGTTTTAATGTAGTTAGTTTGAGTTTTAGTTCCATTTGAAGTTTTGTTTCTATTTTGTCATTTGTTAGTTGTGTGATTTGTTTTGGTTCAAAATTAATAGGATGGTATTGATGTTGTTAAAATCTGAAGATTAGATGGGTTTGATCATGAGTTAGAGTACTAGTAGCTTACTTTTTATCAATAGGGGGGCTGAAATGACTCTTTGCTTCTGTTACAGCAGGTTCTCAGGCTGTCCTTTCACCTTTTGGACAGGCTTTGAACAGTGTTTAGCACACAAAGTCAGTCCCTTTTTTGGACAAATTTTTGGTGAACCAAAATCTGCCCAAAAAGTGGCTTTCTTTGTCTACTTAAGGGCAGCCCTTTCCTCACTTTACGGGGACTTTATCACACTTCCATACATATTTAGAATTGCTTGAACACACAAAAACATAAAAAAAATTAGCAGTTGAACACATAAAAAGTAATCAGAAATTTCAGAGTTTTGTGAGTTTCTTAGAGTGAACCTTTGAGAAAAATGGAAAGATCCCTTAGGCAATTTGTGAAGTTGTTTAGCTACTAGTTTCAAGCATCTTTGTTGGTTTTCTGGGATATTTTAACACTGAGGTGATGCTGTCTTTATTGCTTTTTTTGCTGCTATTCTTGCTGATCCTACTGTTGTACTTTTATTATTCTGCGACTCGGGTAACTCTTTAACCTTATGTTGCAGATATTTTCACATCAATAAGAAGATTTTAACTCATCTTGACTACTTGGGGCATATCCATCTATAAATGAATGCTAGATAGTTTTCTTGATTGTTTAAGTATATCTTGTTGGATT
>NW_017693647.1:0-4520 GCF_001879085.1 Nicotiana attenuata | reverse complement strand
CGGACTCGATAGTGAGTAAATACCACCTAGATCTGTACGCACTAAACGTGCTGAGGCCCAACTATATTATCAATGGGCCGCTAACCCATGATTCTGGCGGGCCCAAACCAAAAGAGCTTGATACATTTCATAGCCAATGGGCCAGATTCATACTGCACTCCACGTTTTACAACAATGAAACATAATTATATTTCAAATCAACAAGAGCTATTTATTAAAATCAATTTCCTATGCCCAGATTGTGCCTAAACTGCCGTTTTACTTCATCATTTCAGAAGCTATGATTAAACTAGCGTGACTACTAACTGAAGTGAAGTATCAAATTCGAACAACAAACTTGCCAAACTAAACGCTGTTTTTGATTCCAGCACCAGAAACGTTAATATTAAGCTGAAATTCATGTATTGACCCAAGCTTACCACCTCCTATGCATTTCAAAATTTAAGTCCAATCACCAGCTTCAAACTCTGATTACTTCCTGACTTTTAAGAAACTAACTGATGCTATTTTATTATCAACTAATTACGCAAATCACAGTTATTATACAAATACATTCGTAAACTAACGATAATCAATCCAAATGTCAAATATAATTTATAGAGTCCTGTTACAGTTCAGCTAACCATGAAAGCATACGATAAGCAGTAAACAATCAGGATCTATAACAAAACTCAAATGTTAACTTGATTTCATTTTCAGCTTGTGATGTACATTGACATGAGCTCAGAATGTGTACCTGGAATCAAAGTACAATAAGATGAAGGAGAATCAGTAGCAAATAGCAAAGCAGCAGCTCATATACAGTCAGCAAACAGCACCAGAATCAGTCCGGAATCGAAATGTGAAAACACAGTTCCAATAATCCACCAAATAGACTTGAATAAACCAAAATGATTCGAAATTAAACCCAGGAGATGATTTCTGAACTTCAGCAAATAGAAACAACCCAAAACAGCTTGAACAAAACCCAAAATGACTTGAAATTGAATCTAGAAACACTAGGAAACTCGGATTAAAACTAACTTGCAATCAAACTCAAAATTTCAATGTAACAGTATTTTTTTTTTTAGAATTTTCTACTGGATTTTTGTATGTTTTTGGATTTTTTGACAGGAATTAAGATCTAGAAGAATATTTGAACTATAGGAATGCAAATTTTGAACTTCCTTAGATTTTGAAATTCGAATTTGCAATTCAGGACTTCAGAAAGAGATTTGGGAAGAAAATTAATAGCTGGAAAGTTTTTGGAGAATTTTCAGAGGTCTCCCCAAAACTTGTAAATGAAGGCATTGGACATGCCTTTTATAGGCAAGGAAGGGGCAGGAATGTTCTAGAGGTTTTCACTCATTTTCTCCTCTTTTTTTATTTCAGAATTTAGTCATTAATCCCTAAATTTGTGGCTTGTTGCGCAAGTTACTGCTTTCAAAATGCTGAAACTTACACTAAGACCCCCTTCTAGAAGGACCTAGGGTGTTCTAGCTTTGCTTTCTACCTATGGAGTACCTATACTACCCTCATTTTTGTTCTGAAATTACAGAGCCTTAACAAACTAACCCATTTTGAGTGCCCAAATTACCCCTGACTACCCCTGAAATTACTAACCCAACCAAAACCCCTTTTGTCCTAGTTAAAATTCAACTACAGTTAATTAAAGACCAAGCTATTCAGCCATATCCAATCATCTAAGCCTAATTAACTTTAAAAACACTGAATTAAAGAATAGTTATCATTCAAAAGAACTTAACTCAACTAATTTTGAACAATTATTGACTTGAAACCTAAAATTAAGCTAATAGAGATCCCAAAAACAAACAGAAAATCCAACTAATGCTAAACTAATCAAAGTTAAACTAAACCCTAAACATTTAAATTAACAGAATCAAGTCCAAACAAATCAAAAAATTAAAGAGTTTACTGATGAAAAACAACAATTACCTAAAATAAAAATAAAAAAATGGACAAACAAAATTAAATCTGAAGACTTACTGAACATTTATCTCAACTAAAATAAAATTAACAAGTCAACATTCATGCTATTGAGACAGATTAATCAATTAAAAGAACAAGTTCATGCTATTGGATATTAGAATTCAAAACTGAGAAAAATAAACTCAAATACTAAACCCTAAACAAACAGCAATCCAAATCAATTAATCATGAAGCCAAACAGTTATGAAGTATAATAAAACCAGAAAAGGAAGAAGAGAAGAAAAATTGGAGAACTCACTGATTTTCGGCTTTGGATGCACTAACTTGAAATTGACCCCAAAAATGATATTATATGTTTATTCCATGTCAAATAAACACATAATATCACTTTCAGGGTCATTAAACACTGGTAATCAATGAGTCGCAATTCTACCTTGCTTAAAACCCTAGATGTGAAATTAGGGCCATCTGGTTGGGTTTTTTTTATGAAATAATCAAGGGTATGGGGTTTGTGGTGACTTGGGGGTTATGAGGTGTGAATTTGGTTGAGTTTGGACGGCGGCGCCGCCGTGCACGGTGGCGGCGGCGATAGGGTATGGGTTATTTTTAGAATTAGGGTGGGATTTGAAAGAAACTAAGGCTGGATTTAGAATGGGGAGACGAAGAAGAGGCTATGGTGTAAATTTGGGCGTCATCGGCCGCCGGCCGCCGCCGTGAGGCGATTTCCGGCGGCGGCGTGAGGCGGAGCCGGCGGAGACAGATGAGTACGAGGAAGAGGGGTTGGTCTCTAGGGTTTTGATAAATTTGGACAGTTTTATTTTAATCCATCATCAATCGTGGGCTGTTGGATGAGGGAAGATAGATGGCCAGGATTGTTTGACGCCAAAACGGTGTCGTTTTATTTAGGGGGGGGGGGTCTGGACCGGATCAGGGGTGTGGGTTGGGCCATTTTGGATGGGTTTTGGGGATTTGGGGGTGGATTTGTTTGGGCTGGCCCAAAATTGGGTGCTTATGATCACTAGGCTTTAATTTTGTTTTTATTTGTTTTCTTTTCTTTTACTTACTTTTTTTTAATTATTTTCTGATTTTGTAAAAATAAAAATAAAAGACCCAAATTGAATACTAATCGAAATTCCAAAATTAACTAATTTCTAATTTAAAGGAAAACTTAAGACAAATTGAAAGTGAAAATGCAAAGAACCATTTTTTGTTATTTTTCATATTTTATAATATTAAAATGCATACTATTTTGTATTTTTGGAATTATATCAATTAAAATGCACACAAAAATGCAAACAAGACACAGAATCATGCAATTTAATTCCTAAAAATTCAAATAATAAAGAAAAATCCTAATTCTAAGGAATTTTGTAGGAGTAGTTTAAACGTGGCAAAAATCACGTGCTCACAGCTGCCCCTCTTTGCTCGAAGACACAAAGGGTTTTCGGGCAAAGATAAATGAGCACCATGAAGGATTTTTGCCTGCTCAGCACTCCATGGAGAAGCATTTTGAAAACCGTCTACCGCACCCTGCTTCAAAGGTTGCCTACATATCCTTGGCTATAAAGGAATCAGGTCAGTGTAGTTCTGGATGGTTTGGTAGCTGGGACTACCAGGAGCTGTGAATTTCACTGCTGTTGCTGCTGCTACTGCTTGCTGACCTCCTTATTACACCAAAAGGAAAATCAAAGCTAAGCTAGCTATGCCTATCAACTATGAGTTACAAGATTCCTATCTATAATTCTCTTGAAACTTGATCTTGAGTCTTAGATGATGTTGCTGTGGACTTCGATCTGAATCTTGATGCTCACAAGTTGTAGGTGTTTACTTCTTCATGCAGCGTTGGGTCAAAAGAGGATCAGCGGAGCTTGTGACTTCTATCAGATTTCGAGCAATCTGCATCCTTGTTTGCTTCACATTTGAGTCCATTTCTATTTGTTCTTTTCTTCCTTTCTTTATTCGGATCGAAACTCACTCCATTGATCATCTTGCACCCTATGTTTTGAGGTCAACCTGCTTTAAGATATCAAAACAAACAAACGAACGAAATTTTCTGCCCCAGTTTTCACTAGGAAAATTTCGTGAGTTAGTTGTGACACATATCTAAGCAGTCAAATTAGGATTGTGTATTCTTGTGAATGAATCCAGGTTATGCTGTAAAATGACCGGGTTATGCCGGAAAAAGAAAAAGGGTCTCGGGTTATGCCGGGACGAAAAGAAAAAGGATCCTCGGGTTTTACCGGAATTTGGAAAGAAAACGCTCCTTGGGTTATGCCAGGGAGATCCTCGGTTTTTTGGCCGGGATTTGGAAGGAAAAAGCTCCTTGGGTTATGCCAGGGAGATCCTCGGTTTTTTGGCCGGGATTTGGAAAGAAAAAGCTCCCTGGGTTATGCCAGGGAGATCCTCGGTTTTTTGGCCGGGATTTGGAACGAAAAAGCTCCTTGGGTTATGCCAGGGAGATCCTCGGTTTTTTGGCCGGGATTTGGAAAGAAAAAGCTCCTTGGGTTATGCCAGGGAGATCCTCGGTTTTTTGGCTGGGATTTGGAAAGAAAAAGCTCCTTGGTTTTTGGCCGGGAGATCCTCGGTTTTTT
>NW_017693646.1:0-4520 GCF_001879085.1 Nicotiana attenuata | reverse complement strand
TCTTCCGATCTACTTAATAGAATAAACTACAATTATTGTTTAAATTGATCATAAGGAGTAAATATTTTTTACACCGTTAATGCTCAAAATTAAGCTATTACGTTATGTACGTTTATTTCTTTTTCTTGTTTGTGATGATAGCCAAATCAAAATTTGTGGACCTCAATATCCGATAGTCCACCACTTTATTTATTTTTTATTTTTTGAAATTCGCTTATTTTTGTCTTAAATGATTAATTTAGTTTAGAAAGTAAATTTTGTTGTTAGTGTAACTATTTTAAATAGAGTATTTGTATATCAAGTATTCCCTCGGTTCCAACTCCCAATATAAACATCTTTTAAAAACGATATTCTATACATCGTTAAGAATCATAAGAGAGAAAAAAGTAGGTGCAGATGATCAAAAACTCACTTACAATGATATTAATATAATGGATTTATTATTTACACAGACGAAGATTTTTATGTTGTCAGCATAATTTAACTATTTATTCAAGGTTATTAACTTATAATATTAAATAAAATTAACTGCAATTAATTTTTATGTGACGTATTGTATAAAAAAATTTACGTCGCAAGAGCTTCTATAATGTCCATGTGTTCATCTCAATTTCTTTAATTCGCGCTTGTACTTATTTGATGTAAGCTACCCGGTCAAAGCTGAAATTATATCAGATGCCACATAATCTAATTCACAGAATATCACACTGACTGCTGCTAAACACTATTAATTACATAATCAGATTCTAAGAATCAAGAGATAATTGTCATGCAAACCTTTATTTTCTTCCGTATAAATACTAGTTCAAACTCCACCATTAGCAACAACACAACCAGTTATGGAGCAAGAAAACACAATCTTCAGCCACCAAATCTCCGTCAGAATTCGTCTTGCCAAAGAGCCAGATGTGCCACATCTTCACAAACTCATTTCCCAAATGGCAAATTACCATAACCTGTCAGATGTCTTCAGTGCTACAGAGACTTCTCTTTCCAATTCCTTATTCAAATACCCACCTTATCATTCTTTCACTGCTCTTATCCTTGAGGTCTCATCCAACCCATTTCCTAATACCATGGGCCAAGACCTCAGTTTCAACCCTGTCATCAAGAATAATATCAATCTTGAGACCCCAATTATCGACCCGGAATTTGAGACTTTGCTGTCCACATTTAATGGTGATCATATTTATGTAGCGGGTCATGTGCTGGTTTATCCAAGCTACAATGGTTTCTTTGAGAAACCTGGTCTATATTTGGACCAGTTGTTTGTGAGGAATTGTTATAGGGGTTTGGGTTTTGGGAAAATGTTATTTTCTGCTGTTGCATCGCAGGCTGCAAGTAATGGAATGGGGATGGTTGATTGGCTGGTGGCTGATTGGAATGAAAAGAGTATGAAATTTTACGAGAAAATGGGAGCTCATTACATTCCTGAATATAGACTTTGTAAATTGTATGGTGAGAAGCTTCAACAGTATGCCAACATCTCTCGTTAGTTTCAACTGCTCCAGTCTTCCATATGTTTATTAGGCATTGGGACAATAGAATTGGTTGCGCAAAAAAAAAAGGGGTATCATGGAGTTGAAGTTGGAAAAGAAAAAGAGTACATGGAATTTAATTTTCCATATCTATCATTTTTCGATGTGATAAAAAATATCTTTTCAATGGAAATATGCTTTTGATTTTGAAGGCATTTTGGTAGTTAAATTACAAGAATGTTATGAGATTTTATCGAGGAGGGAATAGTATTAATTTAAAGAATCTAAAGATTATCATTGAAATAACCACAAAGATGTCACGACCCAAAATCCACTAAGGGTCGTGATGGCGCCGAACACTGCTATCAGGCAAACCAACCCAAATTATTTGATGAATTTCTCATTTTTAACAATCTTTAAAACTAAGATTTTCCTTTAATGTTTCATAAAATGAAAAGATAACTGCTTCGATTCAAATTAAATAATAAGCAATTAGTACAAAATATTTCAAAACCATCCCAAAACCCGGTGTCACAATTGCATGAGAATCGACTGATAAGGGAATAAGATACAACATCCATCCGGAATACAGTGGACAGGAAATAAATACAATATACTGGAAGGGACTATACTAGCTGTGGACCGACTCGAATAATGCCACTCACCTAGTCCCAGAATCATCCGTGCTGCTACGTCCAGTAGGCCGCTAGAGTTACATATACCTGTGCAACAAAAATGCACAGAAGTGTAGTATGAGTACGAAAACAACGTGTACTCAATGAGTATCCCTTCTAACCTCGAAGAAGTAGAGACGAGATGGTCAACTTCGACACTTACTAGTGGTCCAATAATAATATAGTGAAGATGAGAGGATAACATGGATTTATCTAGCAATTATAACTCATAAAGCAAGAAAACAGGTAACAACTTCTCAAATAACAATGAAATTCCAATATTTACTTTTCGTTATCTTTATAGTTTATAGCGGCCATAAAAAGGCAATATCAACTTCAATAAGTTTCAGGATAAACAATGCAAGCATGCACATATTATGCTGAGGCGACGACCCGATTTAACAGAAATAAATTGTGCACTTGCCGAGGGTCGACGACGCGCCTATAGATGCATCTATTTAATCTGCCGAGGCGTTCAGCCCATTCCAAAATCAAACACACAGACGGTCAATCAAGTAGTCAAAAAGGAACAATTATCCCTAGAAAAGCCAATTCTCTTTTAAAGATTTTCAAAAATGAAGTTTAATCTGTTGTGGAAATTCATTTACTAACTCGAGGTGATTTAAGCAATTCAAATGTTGATAAGTTTACAATCAATCCAAATATCGCATGCTTTTGGGTCCTAGACTACCCGGACAATAGCATAATAGTAGCTACGCATGGACTCTCGTCACCTCGTGCGTACGTAGCCCCCACAAATAGGAGCACCTAACCAATTAACTCACCTATGGGGATAATTTCCTCTTAAGGTTAGAAAGGAGACTCACCTCGCTCCGAAGATCCATAACCGTCATTCCACGCCCTTCCGAAGACTCGAATCGATGCACAACGCTTCAAAACTAGCCAATAATTATGTAAATCCATTAATATTTGCTAAGGTACTCATTATAATCCAATTTATAACAATTCCTAACCCCGATCGAAAAGTTGATAAAAACGCCCTCGGGCCCACGTGCCCGGAAATCCAAAATTTTTCGAAGATAAATTTTACCCATGAACTCACGAACTCAAATATACGATTTTCTCCTAATTCCATACCCAAAATCGTGGTCAAAATTCAAGAATACTAATTTTCTAGGTTTTCTTCAAAATTCCAAAATTTCTACTAATTTACATGATTTTTCATATTAAAATCTAGATATAATCCAAGTAATTAACTTGCAATAGGTGGAAATCACTTACCTTGACATGGATGATGAAAATGGAGCTCCAAAATCGCTCCTAGGTCGGCTCCCATGGAGAAAATGAGATGAAATGAGCCAAACCCATTTCTTTACACTTATACATTTCCCAGACGAGTCTTCTTCGCGTTCGCGAGATCCCCGTCGCGTTCGCGAAGAAGAAAATTCCCAAAAATCGTTTTTCATACTCTTCTCAGACAGTCTCTAGTATAATGGCCATAACTTTTTGTACATAACTCCAAATTACAAATGGTTTAATGTTTTGGAAACTAGAAACCATGATCTACAATTTTAAGTTTTGGTCATCTCCCAATTCCTTATAGATTTTGAGATATAAGCTGCCAAAGTCATCCCTGTGCAATACAAATTTCTTCTTTATCCTTCCGGACAGCCTATAGTGTACCAGCCATAACTTTTGGTAAACAAATCCAAATTACAAATGGTTTACATTTTTGAAAACTAGACACAGAGGGCTACAACTTTCATTTTTAGATCATCTCCAAATTCCTTAGAGATTGTGAGATATGAGCCTCCGAAGTCAGACCTGTGCAACAGAGATTTCCGTCTACGCGAACGCGAGAACCTCCTCGCGAACGCGAAGAACAGAGTCCCTGAGGCCAAATCCTTCTTCGCGAACGCGAGAGGATCCTCGCGTACGCGAAGAACAATACCAGATACCAGCATCAGCCATTTCAAAATAGCCCGAAATGATCCGAAACCACCCCGAAACACACCCGAGGCCCCCGGGGCCCCGTCCAATCACACAAACCAGTCCCATAACATAACACGGACCTGCTCGAGGCCTCAAATCACATCAAACAACATCGAAATCATGAATTTCACCCCAATTCAAGCTTAATGAACTTTAGAACTTCAAATTTCTACATTGGATGTCGAAACCTATCAAATCACGTCCGATTGATCTCAAATTTTGCACACAAGTCACATTCGACATTACGAACCTACTCCAACTTTCGGAATTGGATTCTGACCCCGATATCAAAAAGTCCACTTCCGGTCAAACTTCTCAAAAACCTTCAAATTTCTAGCTTTAGCCAAATGGCTCCAAAATGACCTACGGACCTCCGATTTCACTTTCGATCGCGCTCCCATCTCCAGAATCACCA
>NW_017693645.1:0-4521 GCF_001879085.1 Nicotiana attenuata | reverse complement strand
TAGCAGGAGAGATCTCGCTCCAGTTCCCTCCTACCGTCCCGAACCTTAACCTTTCATCGTAGCTGCTTCCATATCTCGTGTCCGTTTTTACAATAACTTCATCGGCATAACCCGCAGGTGAGTTCAGAACTACACATGGCCTGATTCCTGTAATACCAGGGATATGTAGGCAACTCAAAAACCGGAGTTCAGCCTCCGTCTTCTAAAGCATCCCGTTCGGTCAAAATTGGCCATCATTTTTTTACTCGAAAACTCTTTCATCCTTCCCGGGTAAAGAGGGGCAGCTATTGATACCCAATTTTTCCCTATATATTTTAAATATGCACAAAAGCCTTCAAAATAGCATATATATGCATATATAAGCATGCACAAGGCTTTCATTATTTTTCCCATAATTTTAAGGGTTTAAATTGATTTATTTTCCTCCCTTCCATCCATAAAATCCCCAATAACTATTTCCAAAATTATTTTTTTGATAATTCATTTATTTGATTTCTATACTTATGCCAAAATATGGCTAATGTATGTTTTATGTATTTTTACAATTATATTTAGTATTTTTCAAGCTAAATTGCATATAATGTTAGCCCATTTTAAAATATAATTATATTTTATATGCATAAAATTGGCCCCTGTATTTTTAAAATGTTAACTATGTATTTTAAAATATTTTGGCACCTTAAATTATTTTCCAGATATCACTTATTATTTATTAAAATTAAAATAGGGAAAACTGGCTATTTAAATAATAGCCAAATTTGGCTTTCAATTATAGCCAAATCGGACCCCAATTCCCAGCCCAATTTTATAATTAATAACCCGACCCATACCCTATTAAACCTTACCCAAACCCGTAACCCACCTACCCATTTGAATCCTGACCATTGATCTCCCAGATCAACGGTCCAAATAATTCCCTTCCTTTTTAATTCTAATCAACCCCCTAACCCTAATCGTTTCATCCCATCGGCCGCCTCATCTCCACTTTTCTCTCAAACCTAACCCTAGACTCCTCCACTCACCTCCTTCTCCGGTCATCTCCGGCGACTATCTCTAAAATCCCAAGCCTCCAATGGTCACTCCACCGCCTTGCTCATCATCTCTAAGGCCCTCAAGGGTCCTGGGCCATGTCGATTGGGACCTAGGGTTTCTAATTCTGTTGTTCGAGGCTTCTCTGGTGTGATTTTGGGCAAAATCACACCATATGTGTTACGATTTATGAAGTTACAACAAGTTCTTTCGATTTCTATTTGGGTTCCTTTGAAACCCTAACTCTCTTCTGAATCTCTCAGATCCGTGTTATTTTCATGCTTTAAGCCTGTTTCCCTTCTATGATTTGCATATTCTCGAGCTTTCCTCTAAAAGATCCTCTACTCTAAACAGTTTTTACTTTCGTTGAAAACTAGGGTTTCTTCGGAGTTCTTCCTACACCTGTTTTAACCGATTTCCTTATGATTAAGCCTTTTTCCCTTGTTTATTTTGACCGATTTTATGTTTCTACTACTCTTTAACTTGACCCTGTTAAAAGCCCTAATTTTTTAAGATTTTCATTACTTCGTTTCTATGTGTTCAAGCATGATTTTCTGTACTTCTTTTCTGTGTGTTAGCGTGATTTTCTTTACTTCGTTTCTATGTGTTAGCCTGTTTACCTGATTCTTGTTAATCTCTTGTGGTCCCCCATGCTTCGAATATGTTCTGCTGAATCTTTAGCTTACTTATATCATCCCTATATGATTGTGTTTGCTCATCTCTTGTTTCTTCCTGTCTATATAACTGACCTTGTTTTTTTGCTACTCCTGTTCATTCGTCTCTATTTATATGGTGAAATATATAGAATCATGACTCCCCATGATTGATTTTGACTTCTTCTAAAGCCCTAAAAGCTTTACCTCGTCAGTTTAAATTAACTGATTTCATTACCTTATTTACCATGGTACTTTGTTTACTAAGTCTTTCCTTAATTGGGTTTTTTTTCTTCTGAATTTGGTCCTAGTTGACTACACTATGCCTACTGAACCTTGACTCTTTCCTTATTTAATCAAGCACTGAGTCTTCTTCCTGCTTTAGATGGTACTGAATCTTTCCGTTTGATCTTAATTCCCTTAACTTAAGGAAGTACTTCCTTGATTCTCCGATTGATTGATTCTGAGTTCTTAAATTAGTGTACTACTATGATTTTTACCTTATTGCTCTACCTGCTTTCAACTTCAAATACTCTAAGTCTTTCACAAACAAGGCACCGGCACTTGGCTTTCAAAAACTCCTCTCTTATAAAAATCTCTGTTTCTCCCTTCTTCCTTGTGTTATTTGCTACTATTAGCCGGCTGCAACCCAAGGCTAATCATCTGTGCCCTTTGGTTCTTTCATTCTGCTTGCTTGTATCTTCACTGGTATGTCCTAGTTTAATTTAAAGCCTCAAACAACATGTTTCTCTTCTTGTTTCAGTTTCTTTTATTTCTAGCCTGCTTTTACTTGTGGTTCTGTTGTGAAGTTTGTAGTTAGGCTATATTATCAGCATGCTAGTATGACCCCCCTCCCTTTCAATTCATGAATTCCCTTGTGTGATTCAAACATGCCTGGATAATGGTTCTCCTTACCTGCTGTGTGCTTACCATTCTTATGAATCCCAAAACCCTATTCCACTCTATGAGTCTATGTTCTCCCTGATTGGTTTGTGATTATGCCAGTTTCAACTATTTCTGAGCATGTCCGAACCTGTCCAAATACCCTTGCTGGGGTTATGTGTTTGCAGTCAAATGCCTGTGTATTTCCAAACCCTTGACCCCTGTGTGACTACTGAGTTCAGTTGGACTCTGTGATTATTGAAGTACTTGAATTTATGTATCACTCCAACTCCTTTTATACAACCTCTATTACCTTATTAATTGCTTTCATAAACAGACTTTTAAGTCCAGTCGTTAATAAATTTCTTTCAACCTGTGTCCTGCACTTCCACTTTATTCTTTGTTAATAAGTTCTGCCCCCTCTAGTATGTGTACTGCATTGGGATCCTCTTGAGAACCCTCTGAACTCTGGCATCCTGAGGCTGGCCTTTCCACACTGCACTGGTTCAATGCTTGGCTACTAAGTCTAGGTGTAAGCATTGCCCGGGGTCCTTGAGACCCTTAGGGAACTTTGATGCACCTAGACTTTGATTTGTCTATGGAAATGAGGCTTGAAAGACCATTGGAGGCTTCTAGGAAACTTGGGCCTAATTGCAGGCTCTCTATAGAATAACTTCTTGATTTTCTATTTTTACTTATGTAATTCATTTATTAGCCTGTAATAATTGTAAACAGAAATTTGGGGTACTTAGTAAAAGGGGTGGATAGATGCATACTTTGTGAGGTAACATGGATAGAAATCCTGCTCTTAGGGTTTACTTCCAAATCTGCCTGCTTCACTTGTTAGAAATCATGTTCATAGGATTTTTATTCTTGTTGAATCTGATTGCTTTTGCATAATAGAACCATGCCTATAGGATTCCACTTCTAATTTCATTTGCATCATAATAGAAATCATGCCTATAAGGACTTCACTTCCAGTGTCGTTTGCATCAAACAGGAATCATGTTCTTAAGGTTCTGCATTTTCTTCATGTTAGAAATCATGTTCATAGGGTTTCAAACAATCGCGTCTTAAATTATTTCAAATATAGATACCATGTCTATATGTTTTAATTCCGATTCAGTTCCAATAAGCTTTCTTATGTTACTAAAACCTCTGACACGCCTAGATACCATGTCTGTAGAGATTTCTATTCGCAATTACTTCCAGTAGTCTAATTAGCCTAATAAGTCAATTTCATTTTCGCCTAGTTTGCTTCTAAAAACCGGCTTTATTAAGCGATGTGTATCGACCCGGCCGGTCGTTTTTGGAAATTTTGCCCCGATCCCCCATTAACTGTTTCCCCTAAGTTCATTTCTGCTATTTTGGTTAGCCGGGACGTTCGGTGTTGAGTTTTGGAGAGTTTTGGGACACTTAGTCCCTAAATGAGAGCTTAAGAGTTGAAAAATGGTCCGTAATCAGAACAGTGTGAAGACGGCCTCGGAATGGAAATCCGATGGTTCCGTTAGCTCTGTTAGGTGATTTCGGGGTTGGGAGCGTGTTCGGAATGTATTTTGGAGGCTCGTAGCTCATTTAGGCTTGAAATGCCGAAGTTTGAATTTTTGAAGTTTCCAGTCCGATAGTGAGTTTTTGATCCGAGGGTCGGATTGGAATTTCGGAAGCTGCAGTAGTTCCGTCATGTCATTTGGGATGTGTGTGCAAAATTTCAGGTCATTTGGACGAGGTTCGGGTAGGTTTTTGATCGAAAATGTGTTGGGTTGGAATTTGAAAATCTTAGGCTTGAATCTTTGATTAATTCGGGTTTCCAGCGTTGTTTAGGTGTTTTCAGGATTGGTACAAGTTTGAATAAGGTATTAGGTGGTATTGGTACTTTTGGTTGAGGTCCCGGGGGCCTCGGGATGATTTCGGGTGGTTAACGGAAGAGTTTTTGAAGTTGAGAAATAGCAGCACTGCT
>NW_017693644.1:0-4521 GCF_001879085.1 Nicotiana attenuata | reverse complement strand
CTTCACTTTTTCATTATCCTAGCTCTCATTAGCACTCGTGTCAAGCTCTAAGGCATTTCTCATTTCACATGCTCTCACCATTTGTATTTCATACCGAGCCAATGCTCCACGAAGTTCTACAATCACAATATCATTCACAAGATGTTTACAACGCATAGAAGCCATCAATAAGCATGGAAGGCATAACAATATCCAAACAACCCTCATATAAGGACTCACGGTCATGCTAGACCCCAATGTATAGGAACTCGTCACCATGCCTATACATCGTACTCGATCATTTAGCAATTAGCAAACAAGACTCGACTCCTATTCCCTCAAGCTAGGGTTAAACCAGACACTTACCTCAACTTCCGCGGCCAATACAATCCTCCACAACCTCTTTCCCTCTCGAATTCGGCTCCAACTCAACCAAATCTATGCAATAAGGACTTTATGATATCAATATGTGCTAAACAAATCAAACCCAATGACTAATTATAGCTTTTTCATCAATTTACCCCAAAAGGTCAAAAATGCTTTCGGGCCCACATGGTCAAAACCCGAGGTTCGAACCAAACCCCGATTACCCATTCCCCCATGAACTCATATATGTAAGTTATTTTGGAATCGGACCTCGAATTGAGGTCCAAAACCCCCAATTTTAGAAAACCTAGGTTCTACCCTAAATTCCCAATTTCCCATTAAATCTTTGTTTTGAAGTTGAAATTATGTTTAAGGATGTTAAGGAGTTTAGAAAATCAGTTAGAAATCACTTACCAATCGTTTTGAAGAAGTGGAATCGTTTGGAAAATCGCCTCTTATGTTTTGGGTTTTGAAAAAGTGAAAAAAATGACTGAAAATCCCGACTTTATATACTGTGCTGAAGACTGGCGCGGACCGCACAAAAATGCACCGCGGCCGCGCCGAAGAAGGGAAGAAAAATGACTCTCTGAACCTACCCAGCGCGGACCGCACTGATTTGGTGCGCGACCACGCTGGTTGACCTAGAATTCACTGGCCCTCTGAACCTAGCCACGCAGACCGCACAGAAATGCACCGTGGCCGCGCGGCTTCCAGCGCGGACCGTGCGGAAATGACCGCGGCCGCGCTGGGGGCCTGCAACACCTGGACCTGCAACCATCTGATATTTCTATCCTAAGACCTCCCGGGACCTACTCAAAACTCACTCGAGCCCTCGGGGCTCCAAACCGAACATACATATAAACTCTAAAGCATCCTACGACTCATCCGTGCGATCAAATCGCCCAAACAACATCATAATCATCAAATTAGGCCTCAAGACCCAGGATTTCCTTCCAATTTTCATAAAACATCAAGTTTATAGTTTTTAGTCCAAAACACGTCAAACGACGTCCAAATTCAACCAAACTTTAAAGAAAGTACTAAAGTCGTATATAAGACTTGTACCGGGCGTCGGAACCAAAATACGAGCCCGATACCACAGTCTTTTAATCAAATTTCATTTCCAATTTCCTTATTTATTTCTAGAAAACAATTTCACATAAACATTCATTTCTCGGGCTTGGGACATCGGAATTTGATTCCGGGCATACGCCCAAGTCCCATATTTTTCTACGGACCCTCTGGGACCGTCAAATCACGGGTCCGGGTCCATTTGCCCAAAATGTTGACCGAAGTCAAACTTAATCAATTAAATACCAAGATTTAACAATTTTTCTCACAGATTTTATATTTAAACTTTTCCGGCTACGCGCCCGGACTGCGCACACAACTCGAGGCAACCCCAAATGAGGTTTCCAGGGCCTCAGAAGTACAGAGGGAGTAGCAATACAGGTGAGGACCCTTTGGGTCGTCACATTCTCCACCTCTAAAATAACCGTTCGTCCTCGAACGGACAAAAGAAAGGAGTACCTGAGTCGGGGAAAAGATGGGGATAACGGCTCCGCATATCAGACTCGGACTCCCAGGTCGATGCCTCATGAGGCTGACCTCTCCACTGAACACGAACAAAAGGAAAACTCTTGGATCGCAACTGACGAATCTGCCGGTCCAGAATAGCTACTGGCTCCTCCTCATAGGATAAGTCCTTGTCCAACTGGACAGTACTGAAATCTAACACGTGGGTAGGATCGCCGTGATACCTCCGAAGCATGGATACATGGAAAACTGGATGCACGAATGATAAGCTGGGCGGCAACGCAAGTCTATAAGCCACCTCTCCCCCTCGATCAAGAATCTCAAACGGGCCAATGTACCTAGGGCTAAGCTTGCCCTTCTTCCCAAATCTCATCACGCCCTTCATAGGCGACACTCGGAGCAATACCCGCTCACCAACCATGAAAGCTACATCTCGAACCTTACGGTCTGCATAACTCTTCTGCCTAGACTGAGCTGAACGAAGCCTCTCCCGAATGATCTTGACCTTGTCCAAGGCCTCATGAACCAAATCCGTACCTATCAACCGAGCCTCTCCCGGCTCAAACCATCCAACCGGAGACCGGCATCGCCTACCATATAAAGCCTCATAAGGAGCCATCTAGATGCTCGACTGGTAGCTGTTGTTGTAAGCAAGCTCCGCCAAAGGCAAGAAGTGATTCCACGAACCTCCAAAATCAATAACACAAGCTCGGAGCATATCCTCCAAAATCTGAATAGTCCGCTCGGACTGACCGTCCGTCTGGGGATGAAATGTTGTGCTCAAGTCTACCCTTGTGCCCAACTCTAGCTGAACTGCTCTCCAGAAGCATGAGGTAAACTGCGTACCCCGATCCGAAATGATAGACACGGGCACACCATGAAGGCGAACAATCTCCCGAATATAGATCTCAGCGAACCTCTCAGAAGAATAGGAGACTGCCGTAGGAATGAAATGCGCTGACTTGGTCAGCCTATCAATAATAACCCATATCGCATCAAACTTCTTCCGGGTCAACGGAAGTCCAGTAACGAAGTCCATAGTAATCCGCTCCCATTTCCACTCGGGAAGCTCAACCCTCTGATGTAAACCACCAGGCCTCTGATGCTCGTACTTAACCTGCTGACAATTCAAACAACGAGCCACATATGCTACGATATCCCTCTTCATCCTACGCCACCAATAATGCTGCCGCAAGTACTGATACATCTTCGCGGCGCCCGGGTGAATAGAGTACCTGGAGCTATGGGCCTCCTCTAAAATCAACTCTCGAAGCCATCCATATTGGGCACACAAACTCGCCCCTGCAATCTTAAAACTCCATCCACATCTAAGGTAACCTGCTTGGCACCTCCTCGCTGCACCGTGCCTCTAAGGACACATAAATGGGGATCGTCAAACTGCCGATCACGAATACGCTCCAATAACGAAGAACGAGCAACCGTGCAAGCTAACACACGACTAGGCTCAGAAACATCCAGTCTCACGAACTGATTGGCTAAAGCTTGAACATCCAACGCAAGCGGCCTCTGACTGACTGGAATATAAGCAAGACTGCCCATACTGGCTGACTTCCTACTCAAAGCGTCGGCCACCACATTGGCCTTCCTCGAATGATATAAAATAGTGACATCATAATCCTTCAACAGCTCCAACCACCTCCTCTGCCTCAAAATTCAACTCCTTCTGCTTGAACATGTACTGAAGACTCTTGTGGTCAATGAACACCTCACATGCCACGCCGTACAAATAGTGCCTCCAAATCTTCAAGGCGTGGACAATAGCTGCCAACTCTAAATCATGCACTGGATAGTTTTTCTCATGAATCTTCAACTGCCTCGAAGCATAGGCTATGAACTTACCACCCTGCATCAATACTGCACCAAGTCCAATACGGGAAGCATCACAATAGACGGTATAAGGCCCAGATCCTGTGGGCAAGACCAACACCGGTGCCGTAGTCAGGGCTGTCTTGAGCTTCTGAAAGATCGCCTCACACTCCTCCGACCATCTGAACTGGGCACCCTTCTGGGTCAACCTGGTCATCGGGGCTGTAATAGATGAAAACCCCTCCACAAACCGACGGTAGTAGCCTGCTAACCCCAAGAAACTCCGAATCTCCGTCGCTGATGCTGGTCTAGGCCAGTTCTTGACTGCCTCTATCTTTTTCGGATCCACCTGAATACCCTCAGCTGATACGACGTGACCCAAAAATGCTACTGAACTCAGCCAGAACTCACACTTGGAGAACTTGGCATATAACTGACTATCCCTCAGAGTCTGAAGAACCACTCTAAGGTGCTGCTCGTGCTCCTCCTGGCTGCGGGAGTACACCAAAATATCATCAATAAAGACTATCACGAACATGTCCAAATATGGCCTGAATACTCGGTTCATCAACTCCATGAATGCTGCTGGGGCATTGGTCAACCCAAACGACATGACCAAAAACTCGTAATGCCCGTACCGAGTACGGAAAGCTGTCTTAGGGACATCGGATGCCCTAATCCTCAACTGGTGGTAGCCAGATCTCAAGTCAATCTTGGAAAATACCCTGGCACCCTGAAGCTGGTCGAACAAATCATCAATCCTCGGTAGTGGATACTTATTCTTAATTGTTACCTTGTTCAATTGCCGGTAAT
>NW_017693643.1:0-4521 GCF_001879085.1 Nicotiana attenuata | reverse complement strand
ATTTAATGGCATTTACTTCTATTTTACAGGTTGTATGTGATTTAGAAGTAATGGTGAAGAAACCAAGTGAAAACAAGTCAAAAAGAAGCTTAAAAGAGGAAAAATCCGGGCAATGCCCAGATAGGTCGCATTTGTGAGAAAATCCTGGGAAATGCGAATACAGCAGGGTTGGTAATTGCGAGAAATTCATGGGAAATGCGAAGCAAGGCAAAATAGGCAGTGTTCGCAAATGCGAAGACCTCTTCGCAAATGCGAAGTCAACCAGGATAGTCAACCTTCGCAAATGCGAAGGTGTCATCGCAAATGCGAACATGGGCAGTCTAGGCAAGGTTGAGAATTGCGAACTTTTGTTCGCAATTGCGAAGATCGAGCTTCAGGCCTGGGCAATTCTGGAATTTCACATATTTTATCCCCAAACCATTTTTATACACGACCAAGCAGATATTTTACATATCTTTGGCTTAATTTCAGTAGCATAGACTAGAGAAGAACGAGTTTTGAAGCTAGGGTTTGCAAACACACTTGGGTTTTGAAGATTTCAAGCTTGTGGTTAAGGATTTCTTACCCATTTATGTTTATTTCTTCATTTCCTTGCTTTGTATTGAATATGTAAGTGTGTAGTATTTATTTCCAACACTTGAATCTTGTTTATGGAAGTATTCATATTTAAAGTGTGGATTAAATACCCTGTTGTGCTTATGTATTGAATGATTTTTATTTATTTATGAACTGAGTTATTGTTACTTTAATTATTCTTGTTCTTTAATGTTTGCAAAGGGATTAGCTAACCCTAGGACTCGCCCATTAACTCCGAATTAATTTTGGAAATGATAATTTGGGGTTGGAAAAGATTAATTAACAAGAACATGAGGCGTTAACCCTCATTTTATAGATTCTACCTAGGGATAGGATTGAACTACTTGTAGCCATTCCGGGTGTGCTTAATCTTCTAATTGTTTTAGGGATAACTCAATTAGGAAGTCTTATTAGTCTTCGGGAGAAGCTAATTAAGAATTATTATCCGTGGCTAATTAACATAAACTCGCTCATATTTGTAAAATCGTTAAATACATTGGATAGTTACTTGAGTGTAATTCCCGATGCATTCATACTTGTAGCCATTGATCATTTTACTTGCTTTCTAGGTTAGTTTACATATCCGCATTTAGATATAAAACATTTTCAAAACCAAATTCTTATTGTTTGGCATTGCGCGATAAGCGATAATTTTCTTACATTCCTAATCGCCTACACATTGTTCTCTGTGGGATTCGACCCCGACTCATAGTTGGGTAAATTATATTGCATGCGACCGTGTCTATTACTTTTTAGTAGTGGATTTGGACGTCATCACTTCTGAGCAGCGAGTGCATGTTGATCAGGTCCCAGAGATTATACCGGCACCGCCTGTAGCCCCAGTGCAGCCCGAAGATAGGGTAGTAGCTTCAGAGGAGGAGCAGAGGAGGCTTGAGAGGTTCAAGAAGTACCAGCATCCTACATTCAGTAGTCTAGCATCAGAGGATGCTCAGGGATTTCTGGAGGAGTGCCACCGTATCCTCCGTACCATGGGTATATCAGGATCGAGTGGGGTTTCTACTGCCTTCCAGCTTCGAGGAGCAGCCTACCAGTGGTGGCGTACTTTTGAGTTGGACAGTCCAGCTGAGGCAGCTTCCCTGACATGGACTCAGTTTCAGATATGCTCTTGAGAGAGTATGTCCCTCAGAGCCTCAGAGACGCATGGCGCGCAAGGTTTGAGCATTTGCGCCAGGGTTCTATGACTGTTTCGGAGTATGCTGTCCGTTTCAGCGACTTGGCTAGGCATGCACCGGCCTTGGTTTCTACGATTCGCGAGAGAGTTCACTGGTTTATTGAGGGGCTTATTCCCAGCATCAGATCTAGCATGGCCCGGGAGTTAGAGATGGATATTTCCTATCAGCAGGTGGTGAGCATTGCTAGGCATGTAGAGGGCATGCATGCTCGGGATAGAGAGGAGAGAGAGGCCAAGAGGTCTCGAGAGTCGGGCCATTATTCTGGTGCCCGTGACCTAGCTTCATTTCGTCATGGTAGGGGTTATATGAGTCGCCCTGTTCATTCAGCTCTTCCAGCAGCCAGTGGTATTCCAGCTCCTCCTAGACCTCAGGAGCCTTATTATGCACCTCCGGTATCTAGTGTGCCTCCTGCTCGGGGTGCTTTCAGTGGTCAGTCCAGCAGACCTGGCCCGAGCCAGTCACAACTGCCACGTCCTCCTAGAGCTTGTTTTGAGTGTGGCGACACACACCATATGGTGAGGGATTGCCCCAGACTTAGGAGGGGTGCACCTCCGCAGACTTCTCAGCCACAGCGTGCTCTGCAGAGTTCCCAGGCTATGATTACAGCACCAATTGCTACCCCACCTGCCCAGCCAACTAGAGGTGGAGGTCGGGGAGGTAGAGGTCGCCCTAGAGGGGGAGGCCAGGCCAGATATTATGCTCTTCCTGCCCGTACTGAGGCTGTTGCCTCCGATTCTGTCATCACAGGTATTGTTCCGGTCTGTCATAGAGATGCATCAGTTCTATTCGATCCAGGCTCCACTTATTCTTATGTGTCCTCTTATTTTGCCCTGCATTTGGGCGTATCTCGGGATTCTTTGAGTTCCCCAGTTTATGTTTCTACTCCTGTGGGAGATTCTCTTGTTGTGCATCGCGTTTATCGGTCGTGTTTGATTGCTCTTAGTGGTTTTGAGACCAGAGCTGATTTGTTATTGCTCAGCATGGTAGATTTTGATGTTATCTTGGGCATGGACTGGTTGTCGCCCTATTATGCTAGTCTTGATTGTCACTCCAAAATCGTGATGCTGGCTATGCCATGTGTACCGCGAGTAGAGTGGAGGGGTACCTTAGATCATACTTCCAGTAGAGTTATTTCCTTTCTTAAAGCTCAGCGAATGGTTGAGAAGGGGTGTGGCGCGTATCTAACTTATGTGAGAGATGTTAGTATTGATACCCATACAGTTGATTCAGTCCCAGTAGTACGGGATTTCTCTGATGTGTTTCCAGCTAATCTTCCGGGCATGCCGCCCGACAGAGATATTGATTTTGGCATTGATCTGTTGCGGGGCACTCAGCCCATTTCTATTCCTCCTTACCGTATGGCTCCTCCTGAGTTGAAGGAGTTGAAGGAGTTGAAGGAGCAGTTACAGGAATTGCTTGATAAGGGTTTTATCCGTCCCAGTGTATCACCTTGGGGTGCTCCTGTCTTGTTTGTGAAGAAGAAGGATGGTTCTATGCGTATGTGCATTGATTACCGCCAGTTGAACAAAGTTACAGTGAAGTACCGGTATCCTTTGCCTCGTATTGATGACCTGTTTGATCAGTTACAGGGTGCTTGTGTGTTTTCTAAGATTGACTTGCATTCAGGTTATCATCAGTTGAATATTCGGGAGCCAGATATCCCGAAGACTGCTTTCCGGACTCGGTATGGTCATTACGAGTTCCTTGTTATGTCATTTGGGCTAACCAATGCCCCAGCAGCATTTATGCACTTGATGCACAGTGTATTCCGGCCATATCTTGACTCGTTCGTCATTGTCTTTATTGATGACATTCTGGTATATTCCCGGAGTCGGGAAGATCATGAGCAGCACCTGAGGACAGTGCTTCAGACTTTAAGGAAAAGAAGTTATATGCGAAGTTCTCGAAAAGTGAGTTCTGGTTGGATTACGTGGCATTCTTGGGTCACGTAGTATCGAGTGAGGGGATCAAGGTGGATCCGAAGAAAGTGGAAGCAGTGCAGAGTTGGCCCAGACCATCCTCAGCTACAGAGATCTGTAGTTTTCTTAGCTCGGCGGGTTATTACCGTCGGTTTGTTGAGGGATTTTCGTCTATTGCAGCACCTATGACCAGGCTGACCCAGAAGGGTGCTCCGTTCAGGTAGACGGAGGAGTGTGAGGAGAGCTTTCAGAAGCTCAAGACAGCTTTAACTACAGCCCCAGTATTGATATTGCCTACAGGTTCGGGGTCTTATACTGTCTATTGTGATGCCTCGAGGGTTGGCCTTGGAGCGGTATTGATGCAGGACGGTAGGGTGATTGCCTACGCGTCCAGACAGGTGAAGGTGCATGAGAAGAACTATCCTGTCCATGATCTCGAGTTAGCTGCTATTGTTCACGCTTTGAAGATCTGGCGTTATTATTTGTATGGTGTTCCTTGTGAGATCTATATTGATCACCGGAGTTTGCAGCATCTGTTCAAGCAGAAGGACCTTAATTTGCGCCAGAGGAGGTGGTTAGAGCTGCTGAAGGACTATGACATCACTATCTTGTATCACCCGGGCAAGGCCAATGTGGTGGCCGATGCTTTGAGTTGCCGGGCGGAGAGTTTGGGGAGTTTGGCTTATCTACCAGCAGCGGAGAGGCCCATGGCGATGGATGTTCAGGCCTTAGCCAGCCAGTTTGTGAGATTGGATCTTTCGAAGCCCAGTCGGGTCCTTGCTTGTGTGGTTTCTCGGTCTTCCTTGTTCGATCGTATCAGAGAGCGTCAGTAT
>NW_017693642.1:0-4523 GCF_001879085.1 Nicotiana attenuata | reverse complement strand
CAAGGATTCAGATATTATGAAGACTGCTTTCAGGACTAGATATGGGCACTATGAGTTTCTTGTTATGTCCTTTGGGCTGACCAATGCCCCAGCCGCGTTCATGCATTTGATGAACAGTGTATTTCGGCCATATCTGGATTCGTTCGTGATTGTTTTTATTGATGATATATTGGTGTACTCGCGTAGCCAGGAGGAGCACGCACAGCATTTGCGACTGGTATTACAGAGATTGAGGAAGGAGAAGCTTTATGCAAAGTTTTCCAAGTGTGAGTTTTGGCTTGGGTCAGTGGCTTTCTTGGGACACGTGGTGTCTAGCGAGGGTATTCAGGTCGACCCGAAGAAGATAGAGGCGGTGCAGAGTTGGCCTAGACTGACCTCAGCCACAGAGATTCATAGTTTCCTTGGGTTGGCAGGGTATTATCGCCGGTTTGTTCAGGGATTTTCCTCTATTGCATCGCCCTTGACCAAGTTGACCCAGAAGGGTGCTCCATTTGTGTGGTCGGATGAGTGCGAGGAGAGCTTTCAGAAACTCAAGACAGCTTTGACCACGGCTCCAGTGTTGGTATTGCCATCAGCTTCAGGTTCTTACATTGTATATTGTGATGCTTCGAGAGTTGGGATCGGATGTGTGTTGATGCAGGAGGGTAGAGTTATTGCATATGCTTCTCGTCAGTTGAAGCCCCACGAGAAGAACTACCCTATACATGATTTGGAGTTGGCTGCTATAGTTCATGCTTTGAAGATTTGGAGGCACTACTTGTATGGAGTATCCTGTGAGGTATTCACCGATCATCGCAGTCTTCAGCATCTATTCAAGCAAAAAGATCTTAATTTGAGGCAGCGGAGGTGGCTAGAGTTACTCAAGGAATATGATATTGCCATTTTATATCACCCGGGGAAGGCCAATGTGGTGGCCGATGCTTTGAGCCGGAAGGCGGTTAGCATGGGGAGTTTGGCGTACATTCCAGTTGGGGAGAGGCCCTTCGCGGTTGATGTTCAGGCTTTAGCCAATCGGATGGTGAGATTAGACATTTCAGAGCCTAGTCGAGTGTTGGCTTGTGTTGTTTCTCGGTCTTCCTTGTATGACCGCATCAGACAGCGCCAGTATGATGATCCTCATTTGCTTGTCCTTAAGGACAGGGTTCAGCATGATGATGCCAGGGATGTGACCATTGATAGCGATGGCGTGTTGAGGATGCAGGGCCGGATTTGCGTGCCCAATGTGGATGGGCTTCGGGATTTGATATTGGAGAAGGCCCACAGCTCGCGGTATTCTATTCATCCAGGTGCCGCGAAGATGTATCAGGATTTGAGGCAGCACTACTGGTGGAGGAGGATGAAGAAGGATATAGTGGGGTTTGTAGCTCGGTGTCTCAACTGTCAGCAGGTGAAGTACGAGGATCAGAGGCCGGGCGGTGTACTTCAGCGGATGATTATTCCCGAGTGGAAGTGGGAGAGGATTACTATGGATTTTGTGAGTGGTCTCCCTCGGACTTTGAAGAAGTTCGATTCGATTTGGGTGATTGTGGATCGGCTGACCAAGTCCGCGCACTTCATTCCAGTATGTACTACTTATTCTTCGGAGCGGCTGGCAGGGATCTTTATCCGGGAGATTGTCCGATTGCATGGGGTTCCAATGTCTATTATCTCAGATAGGGGTACTCAGTTCACTTCTCAGTTCTGGAGGACATTTCAGCGGGAGTTGGGTACGCAGGTAGAGTTGAGCACAGCATTCCATCCTCAGACGGACGGGCAGTCCGAGCGCACTATTCAGATATTGGAGGACATGTTGCGTGCCTGTGTTATTGATTTTGGGGGTTCATAGGATGAGTTTTTGCCGCTTGCAGAGTTTGCCTACAACAACAGTTATCAGTCGAGCATTCAGATGGCTCTGTATGAGGCGTTGTATGGGAGGCGGTGTAGATCTCCAGTTGGATGGTTCGAGCCTGGGGATGCTAGGTTATTGGGGACAGAGATGGTTCAGGATGCCTTAGAGAAGGTGAAGCTGATTCAGGAGAGGCTTCGTACAGCACAGTCGCGTCAGAAGAGTTATGCGGACCGGAAGGTTCGGGATGTGTCCTATATGGTAGGTGAGAAGGTCTTGCTGAAGGTTTCGCCCATGAAGGGTGTTATGCGGTTTGGGAAGAAAGGGAAGCTGAGTCCGCGGTTCATTGGGCCTTTTGAGGTACTTAGGAGGATTGGGGAGGTGGCTTATGAGCTTGCTTTGCCACCCAGCTTGTCGAGCGTGCATCCGGTATTTCATGTATCTATGCTTCGGAAGTATGTTGGGGACCCGTCTCATGTATTGGACTTCAGCACTGTTCAGTTGGATGATGATTTGACCTATGATGTGGAGCCAGTGGCTATTTTGGGTCGTCAGGTTCGGAAGTTGAGATCAAAGGATATAGCTTCAGTGAAGGTGCAGTGGAGAGGTCGGCCCGTGGAGGAGGCTACTTGGGAGACCGAGCGGGAAATGCGGAGCAGATATCCTCACTTGTTTATGGCTCCAGGTATGTTTCTTGACCCGCTCGAGGACGAGCGTTTGTTTTAGTTGGGGAGGAAGTGATGACCCGGCCTATTGTCACTTGAGTTACCGCCCTGTTTCCCCCATCTCATGTTTCTCTATGCTTCATTATCGGTATTTGAGGTGATCGAGTCGAATTGGATTGGTTTTAGATGCAAATGAGACACTTAGTCTCTTTAAGGAAGGCTTATTTTGGAAAAGTCAACCGGATGTTGACTATTGAGTTAGAGGGCTCGGATGTGATTTCCGGTGATTCGGTTAGCTTCGGGGGATGATTTTTGACTTAAGAGTGCGATCGGAATTGATTTTGGAGGTCCGGTGTAGAATTAGGCTTGAATTGGCGAAGTTAGTATTTTGGCGAATTCCGGTTGGTAGGTGAGATTTTGATCCGGGGGTCGGAATGGAATTCTGAGAGTTGCAGTAGCTTCGTTAGGTGATTTTGGATGTGTGTGCAAAATTTCAGGTCATTCGGAGGCGTTTTGGTTGGGTTTTTGATCAAATGCGTATTTCGGAAGTTTTTAAGAAACTTAGGCTTGAATCCGAGGTGATTTAATGGTTTTAGCGCTGTTTGATGTATTTTGATGATTGGAACAAGTTTGAATGATGTTTTAAGATGTGTTGGTGCTTTTGGTTGAGGTCCCGGGGGCCTCGGGGCGATTTCGGATGGTCAATCAGACCAAGTTTGGCTCTTAAAAGTTGCAGGTTTTCAGCAGTTATTGCAGAGGGGATTTGGCTTTCGCGATCGGAGTCATTGGGACGCGTTCGCATAGCATTGGAAGCGGAAGCTTCGCGTTCGCGTGGTATAGCCCGCGTTCGCATAAGAGGATTTTGGGGCCAGCATATTTTATTCATCGCGTTCGCATCACATGAGCCGCGTTCGCGTAGGTTTAGAAAGTGAAGCATCGCGATCGCGGAGCCCCTGTCGCGTTCGCATAGAATGTTTTTGAAGCCTTGGGAATTTTCTCATCGCGATCGCGAGCCTAGGGCCGCGATCGCATAGAAGAAATTATAGCTGGACAGAAGGGTTTTTAATAACATTTCATTCGCGAACCAAGTCCCATTTCCACCATTGTTGAGTATCCTTGAGAGCTTTTGACGAGGTTTAAAGAGGGTTTTGGTTGGGAATCGATTGGAGGTGAGTCCTATGGCTTAGCAACATCATTTTATTGAAGAATCAACCCTTAAATTCATGGAAATTTGAGTAAAATTGGAAGAACTAGGGCTTGACTTTTGAAATGAAAATTTGGGATTTGAGGGAGCAATTGAGCTCGGATTTTGGTAAACTTGATATGTATAGACTCGTGGCGAGACGAGGAATCCGGTGATGTGAATTTTGTAATTTTTCGAGAAGTGGGCCCGGGGCTCGGGTTTTGCCAACTTTGTGATTTTTGATAATTTTCGAGTCTTTTCGATTGGGTTATGTTCCCTCAGCCTATTATAATGTATTCCTTGTGGTTTTGACCAGATTCTACGCACGAGGAGGTTGATTTGCGAGGCAAGGGCAAGGCGAGCTAGGTTTTCGGCCGACTTGAGGTGAGTAATGGTTATAAATGATGTTCTGAGGGTTTGAAACCCCGGATTTGCACTACGTGGTGCTATGTTGAGATGAGACACACGCTGTATGATGAGCGTGGGGTTTGTTACTGTTGGGGATTCGGACTCGGTCCATCCCGATTGATGACTCTACTGTATTTTTGACTGAGACTTAATTAATATCAGTATATTCTGGGCTAGTTGCCATGTTTGAGGCCATGTGCCGATCTGTAGAACCCTTAGGGGGTATTTTGTACTAGTTGACCTCACTTTACTTGTCGAAATCATACCCTCAGTCATGTTCTTAATTGTTAAACATAATATGAACCGGCTTTAGAAATTGGCAATCCAAATGAGAAATACCTGGGGTTGGAAACCCTGCCTTAGCTGAGTGGCCCGAGATGCCAAGTCTATATTGACTGAGAGGGGCCAGGGACCCCATAATGAGGGTATTTGATATATACCG
>NW_017693641.1:0-4523 GCF_001879085.1 Nicotiana attenuata | reverse complement strand
TGTGCACACCTTCAGGTTGTTAGTTTCATACCCAACTTCACACATTCATATCCAACAATTAGTTTCAATAATTAATTGCTAGAGAGTACACCTAATACGTTCTTATCACAAAATGAAACACGAAGAATAGTTTTAACATGATAATGCAGTAGTATTGCAGTATCAACAAACAAATTGATATTAACACAAAAAAGATGAAGTTGCAGACTTAACTTGTAATATGCCTTTCACATGCTTCAGACAATTTATCTCTCTTTCGACGGCTAGTATAATTAGCAAGAGGTAAGAATAGTAAAGGTATCGTATCCATTATGCAAAAACAAGTTGAAAACTTCACACTGCTACAGGAGTATAAAATAATATTATGTTACATGCCACTTTACATGTGTAGGTATTTTTAGAGTACCAAAAGCACAAGAGATAACTCACTTATAAATGAAGTACACAACATCAACCAAATCAGCTAGGTTTCATGGTGTATCCATGTTCTTTACAGTATAGAGGAGAGTTTCCAGATAAAGCAAGAAGCAACAACAACATTGGACCTCCTACACCATACTCATTAATTTCAATTTTGGTAGTCCTTTTACTGCCTCCAAACTGGACTTATTAAGACAACCAAAATTATATTTAATTGCCTGCAACACTGGCCAAATAACTTAAAAGTCTCTTCCTCAATCCAATAAAATTACATTAGAGCAAGCCTACTCAAAAGCTCTATGATAGGTCTAAACCTTGGAGCATAGACAACACAAAGGCATAAACAAATAAAACTGAAGAAGTGTTCAATATTATTAAACAATACCAAACTAGTACACCGAACAAAAACATTATATATGTTATTAAATTTAAAGATTCGTCTCTTGAACTATACTAGTCACAAAAGATTGAAACAATGGAATCAATACAAGAAATCTATTGAAGGAAAGAGGCAAAAATATGATCACAGTTTGATGATTATTCACTAATCATTACAGGGTATACAATCTTCAAGTTGATATAAATACTCAAGCTAATACATGATATTTAAAAAGAAAAGAAAACTTCAAACTTCAATGCTTAAGCAAAATAGAGAACTAAAGAAAAATATATATATTTCAACAACAGTTAAATCAAATAACATTTATAGACACACAAAGAGGTTCTAAGATAAATATCATCAAATAGAAAGCCACTACCAAAAGATCACTAGTCGTTTTCATAGTATCAAAACTTAAATAATTTTTAGAGTGTAGACCAAACTATACCTTTTCAAACATGGATAAAGCTCTATCATAGAATCTCTGCACAAGCTTGTAATAATAAACATGTCACAACTCTGAAAAAGGAATAGAAAGGGGATTAGACTTAGATACACCTAGATAAGAACGGATGACTCTTCTAACACATAAGCAAAGGACAGAAACCTCCTAATACTAATGAGACTAGGTCATTGTGATACAACATACAAGGTAGGAAATGAGTATTTCACATTATTTCTGGTATAATCGCACTTGCTTAGATGAATGAGATTGCCTTCATAAAATGAATAAAACTTTAAAGGATATCTCATGGAACAAAGGTTACTAAGTCTTCAATAGTCAAATTAGGAAGAAAAATAATGTTTAGTTTGGACTTTGGTTTCTAAATTATTTGAGGTAATAATATGGTTTTTCCCTGTTGTCACTTAGAGCCTTATTAGTATTTTTTCAGACTTCAAACCTTAAATAGCAACCCTTAGTCAATAAATAGAACTAAAACTATCTTTCATTCTTTGAATTAAATAGTGGTGCAAGAGGTCGAATTTAGAATCTTTTATCCTAATCGTCCAATTTTAGCATAGTACAACTTAAATACTACTTCGTCACAAGTCAGATTAGCAAATTTCAAAGTGTCGCCTTGTGATATGCTATTTAGATATCTACCCATACACACTCATTTTTGAATACAAATCATCTAAAACTATTTTCCCATTACTAAAATTGCACACTTGAGCTACGATCTATTTTCTTCTTCCCTATTCCAAGAAACAAAATGAAAGGAAGAAAACATAAAGAGCCTTTGAAGCGACATGATAAACCATGTTTCTCTTGGAAAGTCACTGACTTCCAGAAACATTGCCGCAGCAAATGGGGATACGAGTATCTCATCATGAAGGACAATGAAAAGTTTAGATTTTGAAAGAATTTCCGAAATGCAATATTTGTATTTGTAATACTAAAGAAAATGTGACGACCCGGCCCGTCGTCACGTGAGTTACCGCCCTGTTTCCCCCATATTATGTCCCTCCATGATTTAATATCAGTAATTGAGTTGATCGGGTAGAATTGGATTGGTTCTAGTTAGAAATATGGCACTTAGCCTTTTTGAAGGAAGCTTGCTTTGGAAAAAGTCAACCGGAAGTTGACTATGTAGTTAGAGGGCTCGAATGTGAGTTCCGGTGGTTCGGGTAGCTTTGGGGGATGATTTGTGATTTAGGAGTGAAGTCGGAATTGAATTTGGAGGTCCGGTGTAGAATTAGGCTTGAATTGGCTAAGGTTGGATTTTGGCGAATTCCGGATGGTAGGTGAGATTTTGATCCGAGGGTCGGAATGGAATTCCGAGAGTTGCACTAGCTCCGTTAGGTGATTTTGGATATGCGTGCAAAGTTTCAGATCATTCGGAGGTGTTTAGGTCGGGTTTTAGATCAAATGCAAGTTTCGGAAGCTTTAGTTTAACTTAGGCTTGAATCCGTGGTAATTCGATGATTTTGGTGTTTATGATAATGTTTTTATGTTACGAGCAAGTTTGAATGAAGTAATAGAACATATCTGTGCATTTGGTTGAGGTCCCGAGGGCCTCGGGGTGATTTCGGATGGCTAACGGGGAGTTTTGAACATGAAAAAGTGCAGTAGAAATTGCAGAGGAATTTTCCTCTATGCGATCGCGTAGGTATGCCTGTGATCGCATAGAAGGTTCAGAGGGGGATGAAGATTTGCGCTATGCGATCGCGTATAGGGGTCTGCGATCGCATAGGTTGAGGAGATTGGGCAGTGCGGTCGCGTGGGAAGTAATGCGATCGCGTAGAAGGGGGAGACAGTGCTATGCGATCGCATGGCCTGTCCTGCGATCGCGTAAGAGGAATTGAGGGCCTGGAAATTTTGGCCTATGCGATCGCAGGGGTAGTGATGCGATCGCATAGAGGTCGCTACAGTAATCTGGCAGAATGTTTAAAACCCTTATATCCGCGACCATTATTTTTCCACCATTTTTACTCCGCCAAGAGAGCTTTTTGAGCGATTTGAAGAGGGTTTTCAACGGGTATTGATTTGAGGTAAGTCTCTTGACTAGAAAACACCATTTTATGGAAGAATCAACACTCAAATTCATGAAAGTAGGTAGAAATTGTGAAGAAATAGGGCTTGGTTTTTGAAAACGAATTTTTAGGATTTGAAAGGCCATTTGAGCTCCATTTTCAGTGAACTTTATATGTACGGACTCGTGGCGAGACGAGGAAGCTTGCTTTGGAAAAAGTCAACCGGAAGTTGACTATGTAGTTAGAGGGCTCGGATGTGAGTTTCGGTGGTTCGGGTAGCTTCGGGGGATGATTTGTGACTTAGGAGTGAAGTCGGAATTCAATTTGGAGGTCAGGTGTAGAATTAGGCTTGAATTGGCTAAGGTTGGATTTTGGCGAATTCCGGATGGTAGGTGAGATTTTGATCCGAGGGTCGGAATGGAATTCCGAGAGTTGCAGTAGCTCCGTCAGGTGATTTTGGATATGCGTGCAAAGTTTCAGATCATTCGGAGGTGTTTAGGTCGGGTTTTTGATCGAATGCGTAATTCGGAAGTTTTTAAGAAACTTAGGCTTGAATTCGATGTGATTTGATGGTTTTAGCGTTGTTTGATGTGTTTTGAGGATGAGAACAAGTTTGAATAAGGTGTTAGGATGTATGGGTGTTTTTGGTTGAGGTCCCGGGGGCCTCGGGGTGAATTCGGGTGGTTAAACGAGAGTTTTAAGGGGTATTGCAGGTCAGATTTTGCTGTCATCTGGTGTTTCCGCTTCTGCGGAAATGGACCGCAGAAGCCGGTACGTGGTCGCAGAAGCGGTCGTTGGCCGGCTAGGGAAATTCCGCAGAAGCGGAAGGTGGCTCGCACCAGCGGGTCCGCATAAGCGGACACTGTACCGCAGGAGCAGTTTTGAGGGAACCGCAGAAGCGGACTTCGCATCGCATAAGCGAAGTTCGGGTTTCTAAGTGAAGATCGCAAAAGCGGAAATGTGGCCGCAGAAGCGGTCCCGCATAAGCGAAAGCGGGACCGCAGAAGCGAAAACTGGACTGGGCGACAGAAGGGTTTTAAAATAATATTTCATCCGCGACCCTTTCATATTTTTCCTCCATTGTTGACGTTCTTAAGAGCTTTGAACAAGGAAATTTGAGGGTTTTGACTGAGAATCACTTGGAGGTAAGTTCCTTGGCCTAAATATTCGAATTTATGGTAGGAATTACATGTAAATTGTAGAAAATTCATCAAAAACGGGTCAAGCTAGGGCTTGGAAAGCTGTGATG
>NW_017693640.1:0-4523 GCF_001879085.1 Nicotiana attenuata | reverse complement strand
GTTTTAATATTGTACCTTTCAGCTTTCATAGAAGCAATTGTATTAGGTACTTTGAGTATTCAAGTTAGAGTTAACTTGAAGTTGTCGCAGCAGTTAGAGGCTGGTTGCCACAACGGGATTAGAGTTAATCCTTAGGTTTACAAAGAGTTTTGTAAATGCAGTTTTGGCTCAGTGATTTTAGTGGAAGTTTGGGAAAATCCTACTGAGTAGTAGGTCGTGGTTTTTTCACCTTTTGAGCCAGGTGTTTTCCACGTAAAAATCTCTGTGTTCTTTATTTTATGTACTTTTAATTCCACAAACAGCAGTCGTTAGTACACCTAGAAGAACCAGGTCTTTCCAGAAGCAGTTTAAGCAAAAATTGGGTACCACACAAATCATCCCCCTCCTCTTGTGTGGTATTGACGTGTAGAACATCAATTGGTATTAGAGCAGGTTATCCTTGAAGAGGCTAACACCTTAGGAACAGATCAAGATGAGTGCACCACCTGGAAACTGGGAAGGGCAATCCACTGATAGGCCTCCACTCTTTAATGGGCAGTACTACTCTTGGTGGAAAAACAGGATGAGAGATCACATCATAGGAGAAGACTATGAACTCTGGGACATAGTCATTGATGGTCCTCTAGCAACTACAAAGAAGAATGCCGAAGGAGTGGATGTGCCAAAAACTAGAGCTGACTGCACTGCTGAGGATTTAAGAAAATGGGAGAAAAATGCTAAGGCCAAGAAGTGGCTTGTGTGTGGACTTGGTCCAGATGAGTACAGTAGAATTCAAAGTTGTACCACTGCTAAGGAAATCTGGGATACTTTGCAAGTTGCACATAAAGGAACACCTCAAAAGAAGAGGTCCAGAGGAACACTGTTGTATTCTCAATATGAGAATTTTACCATGAAGGAAGGGGAAACCATCCAAGAGATGTATACAAGGTTCACCACACTGACAAATGAACTTAAGTCTCTTGGAAGGGTTATTCTTGAAGAAGACAAAGTTGAGAAGATTTTGACAAGGGTACTGCCAATCTCTTGGGAAAGCAAAATCACAGCTATTCAGGAATCAAAGAACATTGCCACTCTCAAGTTGGATGAGCTAATTGGAAATCTCACTGCCTATGAGCTTAGAAGGCAAACCATGAAGATGGATGCACCTAAGAAGGAAAGGATCCTAGCATTCAGAATCACTGAAGGTGCTGATCTAGATGAGGATGAAATGACCATGATCACAAAGGATTTTAAGAAGTACCTAATAAGAGAAAATGGTCCTTCAAGAAATAGAAGCTACAACAAACCAAGGGTTCCTAAAAAACAAACCAATGAGGGGTGCTACAAGTGTGGGAAGACTGATCACCACATCAAAAATTGCCCTCAATGGGAAATTGAATGGAAGAAGGAAAGAGCTGAACGAAGGAACATGAAGAAGGAACAGGTTCATCCCAAGAAGAACAAAGGATCAACAAAGGCTATGGTTGCTGCTTGGGGTGAAAGCTCAGATGATGACTCAGAAGACGAAGATGGAGATGAACACGCACTTATGGCAATTGGGAAATCCGATGAGGAATCCGAGGTAAGTATAATTCATTTCAAAGACAAGATTAAGTTTTTGTCTAAAGAAAGTCTATCTGAATTACTTCTAGATTTCATTGATGAATTTGAAGTTATAAACAATGAAAAGGAACAGTTGTCTAAGGAGTGTGTGATTCTGAAAGCTAAGTGCAAAAACCTGGAACTTAGGGCTAGTGAAAGTGATAGTAAAAATGCTGAGTTGAAGAACCAGGTTCATGAACTTGACACCACAGTCCTAGAGCTCAAATCTAAAAATCTAAAATTGAAATTAGGAGCTGGTAAAAAGGAATCTGATCACACACTACTCACTTTAGAAGAAAATATAGGATCTAAACAAGGTTAAGCACGAGCTAGATAGAACCTGTAAATGGAATAGGTCCTCCGATGCACTTTCATGGCTACACGAACACCATAGTAGCAATAAGCGAGGACTTGGCTATGGGACCCCTGCATCTAAGTGGGATCCTAAAAGTAAGTACCTCACACTTCCTGAGAACATAATTTGCACACACTGTGGTAAAATTGGTCACTATAATTCTGAATGTATTGCAAAAGAAAAGGCTAGTAAAAAGAATAAAGAATTTGTTCAAGGGAAAAATAGGCTGCCAGGTTGGGCTAAAAAGAATCTGATTCACCCTTTTGCCTATAGAAAGGGACCCAAACTAGTTTGGGTTCCTAAGACTAACCCCTGATTTCCTTTTATGGGTCCAAGTGAAAGGGAGCAGCCAAATATTGTACATGGATAGTGGCTGTTCAAAGCATATGACATGAAGCAAGAACCAGTTCCTTTCACTTGAGAACCTCAAAGGAGGTAATGTCTCCTTTGGAAATGGGAAGAAAGGTTAGATCATTGGGGTTGGAAAGGTAGGTAAGACTGATTCTCACTCTATGGAGAATGTCTACTTGATAGATGGCCTAAAGTACAGTCTAATCAGGGTATCACAATTATGTGATAAAGGTAAATTGGTAGCATTCACCACTACCAAATATTTTGTGATTAATCTTACCATTGACAAGATTGTTTTGCAGGGAAAAAGAGTAAACAATACATGCATTGTAGTTTTGTCTACACTTTCAGAAAATGAACTCACTTGCTTAAGTGTGTTGGACAATGATCCCCTCGTTTGGCACAAGAGAGTTGGACATGCAAGTCTGATTCAACTCAACAAATTAGTCTCTAAGGATCTGGTGATAGGGCTGCCTAACATCAAGTTCAAGGAAGACAAAATTTGTGAGGCTTGTGCAAGGGGAAGCAGGTAAGATCCTCTTTTAAATGCAAGAAAGTGGTAAGCACCACCAGAATGATGGAACTGGTCCATATGGATCTCTGTGGTCCACTGAGAACATTAAGCAGAGGTGGTAAAAGATATGTGATGGTGCTTGTTGATGATTACTCTAGGTTTACTTGTACATTATTTTTAACATCTAAAGATGAAGCATCTGACATGTTTACTTCTTTTGTTAGAAAAACTCAAAAACCACTAGGTAATCAATTTGCATCAATTAGGTCTACCATGGAACTGAATTTGAAAATGCTAAGTTTGCTGAATTTTTGCATGCTACATCATAAATAGTTGCATGACTAGACCTCTTGTTAAGAAGATTCCCTATGAGTCACTTAAAGGGAGAAAGCTAAATATATCCCATCTTAGGGCATTTATATGCAAGTGCTTTGTGCACAATAATGGCAAAGACTCCCTAGGTAAGTATGATCCCAGAAGTGATGAGGGAGTATTCTTGGGATATTCTTCACATAGTCAAGCTTATAAGATATACAGTAAAAGAACTATGTGTGTAGAAAAAAAATGTATATTGTTTTTTAAAACTAACATTCTTTCTGAGAGGCAGGAATATGATAATGAAGAGATTGGGCTGATAAGAAATTCAAATGGTGAAATCACAGTCCAGACTGAAGCTGCACCAGAAGAAAGAACAGGTGATGGAACAGGTTCTCCACCCAGGGCAACATGACAGGGGGAACTGACTAGAGAGGAACTGATCCTCAAACCTCGAGGGAACCTGTCCATGAACCTATTCCTCAGTAACAATACCAGGAAGGAACATCCAAAGAAATTGACACTCCTATTGCAACATCCACGAAATTAGATATAGATGAACCTGGTTCATCTGTTGATCAGAAGTTGTATAGGGGAATGATTGGTTCTCCTTTGTATCTTACTGCTAACAGACCTGACGTTGTTTTCAGTAGAGGTCTTTGTGCTCGATTTCAAGCAAATCCAAAGAAGTCCCACTGGACTGTTGTCAAGAGAGTATTGAGATACTTGAAAGGCACCACTGACCTTTGCCTTTGGTATCCAAAAAGTAGTAATTTTAACCTAGTGGGATATGCTCATGCTGATTATGCAGGTTTCCTTGTGGAGGAAGAGCACCTCAGGTATGGCACAATTCCTTGGTTCATGTCTTGTGTCATGGGCTACCAAAAAGCAAAATTCAATGGCCTTATCTACTGCTGAAGCTGAGTATGTTGCTGCTGCTTCTTGTTGTGCTCAATTACTATGGATCAAACAACAGCTGGTAGATTTTGGAATTGAAGTGGGATGTATTCCAATATTCTGTGATAACACTAGTGCTATAAGTATGACAAAGAACCCTGTTCATCATAAGAGGACTAAGCGCATAGATGTTAGACACCACTTCTTAAGAGATAACTATGAGAAAGGCTTGATCACTATGGAGTTTTGTGCTACTGACAAGCAAATTGCTGACATCTTCACAAAAGCCTTAAGTAGAGATCACTTTGAGAGGAATAGGTTGGAATTAGGGATGATTAAGATCACCTAAAAGGGCCAGTTCAAGGTTAAACGAAAAAAAAAATGAAAACAAATTTTGGTTAGAAAGTCAGTAAATTGTATAATTAGATTAAATCTTGCTCAGTCTCATACTTTCCATAGTATACTCTTGTGCCATGTGTTAAAATGACTCATTAATCTCTAATGATATTT
>NW_017693639.1:0-4524 GCF_001879085.1 Nicotiana attenuata | reverse complement strand
CTTTCAAATGGACTATCAGTCAAGCTTTTTTTTAAATAAATCTCTTTCAACATGTGTTCTGCACTTCCACTATATTCTTAGAATCTAGGTTCTGCCCCTCTTGTGTGAGCCTTGCCTTGGGACCCTTGAGCTCCCTCTGAACTTGGACACATAAGAGTTGGCCCTTCCACACTGCACTCATTCTGTTTGGTTATGCAAATCTGGGTGTGAGCACTGCCCGGGACCCTTGAGGTCCTTAGGGAACTCTGACACACCCAGATATAAGAAAGGCTTTGAAATAACGTTGGCATTGAAGTATTATTTACATAACTCAGAGAGGAAGTCAAGATCAGGCTTCCTTTGGTTGGAATTTCTTATTCTGCACTTCTTTTGTAATTCAATCATTTGGTCTGTAATAATTCGTAAACATTATGGGGTTGGCTAGTGAAAAGGGATGGGGAATATGCATGTTTTAGCTATTAAAAGGGTAGAAAGCATGTTACTAGGTTTACATTCCTACTTGCGCAATAGAATCCAGGCTTAGGACTCATTTCATCCATTAGAGATCCTGTTCCTTAGGATTTACACTTATCATTTTTCAGCATGTCCATTTCACTATCATACCACTTAGCAATTACTGCGCTAAATGTATTAATAACCGGTATTTCTGCAATCATGTTCCTACTGCCATGTACACTTAGAGATCCTGTTTTAGGCTAAACAACATTAATAAATATATCATCTCTTCATGCCCTAGTAACTGTAATATTTTTGCATATAGAAATCATGTTTAGGATTCTGCATATATATATATATCATTCTGCACCTCTTTTCATTTAGATACCATATCTTTAGGATCTCACTTATATTCGCTTAAGAACCCTTAGGCTAATTACGAATGCATGAAAAGGAATAAAATAATTTCATTTAGTCTTTACAACTAATTGGACATAATTTCTATGTGTCGAACACCTAGAACAGCATGTTTAGGTAATAACAATAGTCTCCAACTGTCAGTAATCCTGAATAACTACTATTCACGCCTAGGCAAGCCTTAGGTAATTACTTAAATAAAACTGGAACTGCCTCTGTTTAATTATCAACTGCTACAACCAGCAGACAGGCCTGATTCAGACTTCTTTTCTGACTTATATAATGAATCTGGTTTTGACTCAAACACCCTGCTTTAGGATTTAATTCAGACCTTAACTCTGTTTAAGTCATGCTGCTTATATGCATTATTTGCGGAGGTATACATGAGCCTTTTAATTGTTTATATATTTTCCCTCTAAATGCAGTTCTACTTGTTTTGTATGTCGCCTTAGCATTTTACCTTCAAACCTAAGAGTTAGCTTAGAACCTCCTTCTTATAGGAATAGTAGTCCTAAATTCCTCCGGGACTGATAGGAATGGGACGGGTAACTGCATGCAATAGAGGTCGAGACCAATCCTCGCTTTAATACCTTCACGGGGTGGGAAGGGTAGATATGAATATGATGACCGGTGCGCTAATACCACGTGTAGCCCCTCTTTTGAGGAGTGATTACCGAGTATTGCATTGATATGATCCATATTACAAACAAACTTAGGACCCCCTTTTTCATTCACAAGCATGCTTAGATTATAAATCTTTTCAAAACCTTGCTTTTATTGTTTTTCAAACACTTGTGTATTTAAATTTAAAATCCCCTATTATTTGAGCCTTATTTGTTTACTTGCTAACTGCACAAATTCACAAAAAAACTATTTGGCCGGGAACAACACTAGTGGATCCTGAGGGGTGCCTAACACCTTCCCCTTGGGATTATTTCAAGCCCTTACCATATCTCTGGTTATCAAATGTAGTTGTAGTTGAACCCCATAGGTGCCCTAACGCACCTTAAAAATCATTAGGTGGCGACTCTTCAAAATACCCAATTCCCAAAAGGAAATAAGTCTTTACACCCCATGAAAGTCGAAACCCGTACTCCTCCCCGATGGAAGGGGAAGAAAAAAAAGGGGGCGCGACACGCGCTAATGTCACGTGTAGCCCTCATTGAGGACTGATTACCGGGCATTGTGTGGGTGTGAACCCGTAGGCTAACCAACCTAGGACCCTTTTTCCCAACTCTCGTTGTTTAAATGAATTTACTTTTCTTTATATATGTGCAACTTGTTCAAAACCTTTTCTTTGTTTCATTACTTGAATGTCAAAACATGCCTTTACTTACAAGTACGTGGTAAAACTGTTTATCTGTTTATTCAACTAATTCACATGAATATAAGTTCGGCCGGGACCTACCATTGTGGACCGCGAGGGGTGCCTAACACCTTTGCCTCAAGGTTATTTTGAGCCCTTACTCTAAATCTCTGGTAATGCAAACTAGTCCATGAGTTAATTGCTCAAGGTGCCCTAACGCACCATAATTCGTTAGGTGGCGACTCTTCAAATAGCCAATTCCCAAAAGGAAAAGAATTATTCCCCCATGAAAATGTCGAAATCCAAACCTTTCTCTGCGAGGAAGAAAAAAGGGGGCACGACAGCATGGCGACTCTGCTAGGGATGTTTTAGGCTCTTACCATAACGAACTTATCTTTGTGAATTTGTCCAAGCATGCTCTATCCCACGTACCCTTTCCCCTTATTTGAATCTAACCGTTTATTTTTAAGCATTTATGACTTCTTTATTTCCCTGAAACTGACATGTCTCTTTGTTTTCTTCTTCTGTAACTGTCTTTCAATTATTTAAATACTGCATTTATCATTTTCTTACGCGCAAATACTTGACAACATGCTGTTATTATTGCACTTACTCCACATCATATTCCACTCGTGCGTATCAAAATCCTATAGCAACGTTTGATGAGTGGTTGCGCTCTTCCAATTTATTACCCATAAATTCGGAAAGGCTTATTTGCGGTAAAACTAGTCGATCAGCGGTGCAGTCGACAGTTCCGTGCCTTTCCCCCTCAAGTTGTCCGCTTGAGGGTACCAGTCTAGACCCCCATAGTAACCTTACTCTGATTGTAATTGTGCATGCATCATGGTCAAACCTAGCCGGGTTAATATGTTGTCCACATAATAACCCTTTAAGACAAGCCTTATCCAGAAGTCCACCGGGGTTTCCATAATCCCAACGGACACAACCATGTTCTGTGCATTAATTTGGAGAACTAAATGCCAATGTGCTAATAATGAATGTATAAATAGTCGAGTCTGGTAGGGGATAAGGGACTAACCCTTTTGTTTTGCAGAAAAATGAGGCACGAGGTCCCCAGATTTGGTATGGTTAGCAACATCCCATCATTGCTACTAGATTGGTGGGAAGACCTTTCCTCAAGTGACAAGAAATACGTAAGAAAGTACTTGGGCAATCTACCTTCTCTGCTAGACATTGAGCCAAACAATAGGTTGATCGAGGCATCCACTTTGTTCTGGGATAGTGAAAGGGTTGTGTTCCATTTTAGCGACATAGAAATGACACCACTTCTAGAAAGAAATTGGAGGGCTTGCGTGATTGACTTGGGATAGCCCCAGGTTATTGGTGCCGGAGAACCGTACTGGTAAAGGGTTTTTAAAGATGATGGGGTTGAAGAAAAATGCTGACTTGAGATGCCTGAAGGAATCTTACATACCCTTTGAGTATCTGTATGAGAGGTATGGCCATAGCAAGTCCTTCCGTACTTACCATGACGAGATCTCTCTCACTTCTCTGGGCCACATCCACCACAGAGTGTTTGTGTTCATTGTGTGCTTCTTGGGCCTGATAGTATTCCCAATGAAAAGGGAAAGAATCCACACTAGGTTGGCCATGGTCGCCAAGACTTTGATTGAAGGAATCAACGGTTAGGCATACACCATAGTCCCTCATGATCATAGCCGACATCTACAGGGCTCTGGAACGCTGTCAAAGAGGGGTCAAGCATTTCAAGGGTTGTAACTTGTTGCTGCAGTTGTGGTTATTAGAACATCTTCAAAAGGGGCAGTATCGCCAGGAACATCCGCGAAGGGCTTGGAATGACCATATTGCCTTCCATCACCCAAGCGGATGACCTACATTCCGGATAGGTTTGCTCAGCCGGCAAGTACCAAAGAGTGGGTGGAATTCTTCGACAATCTAACCGAGGAGCAAGTGCATTGGATGTTTGAATGGTTCCCGACAGACGAATTGATCATCAGATCCATGGATGCTCCACACTTAGTGCTGATTGGGTTGAGAGGGATATACCCTTATGTCCCTATCCGAGTTATGAGGCAAGCAGGCAGGAAACAGGTTGTGCCAAGGGTTGCCAAGATGAGTCATTTCAGAGCAGACTTTCAAGACGATGACGTTCCTTACAAGTGCCAAGCTCAGAACATGTGGCACTACAAGATCATTGTGGAAAAGAACACCATTGAGCCTGAAAGGTATCATGCAGGGTGTGAACCTCTTTACCCGGCATGGTTATAAGACAATCTAAAAGGAATGATGATGCCGGGAGTTGGCAGAGGGAATAGAATCATAGACGAGGAAGCTGAAGCTCAAGTCAAATACAACAGGTTGCGTAAGAGGGTCCACGACTCTGA
>NW_017693638.1:0-4525 GCF_001879085.1 Nicotiana attenuata | reverse complement strand
AGATCGGGGCCTCTTGGCTGGCCTTTCAAACCCAATTTCTCTCCTATACCAAGCAAGGTATCCCGGCGACACTTCACCTTTGGACCGATCCCGTACACAAGTATTTGCTGTTAAGTATTGACATTCGTTCCAAATTTTGCGAACTGCTGCTTCATGAAATTGACCGTTAGGCCCGATCTCGACTACTTGGCCACTGAGATCTTCATTCTTCGGGACTATTTGGCATCTTCCCAGCTGCCTCAGAACTTGATATGGGGCATAGGGCTGCATACTCCTGAGTCCCATCAATAGGAAATGAGGTCTGGTGGCTGGCATATATATGATTTCGTCCACAGATAGCCATCCAAATGTCCACTCTATCTGGCATGCAGTGACGGAACGAAGGTGTGTTACCCATTCTACGACCCCCTCTTGTAAGCTGATCCCTTAACCCTCGTGGAAATTCCTCTATGCATGTCTTTTTTGACGACCGGTAACTCATAAATCGAGGACGGTGGCATAAGTGTTCGATCATCCACATCTACAGCAGCACATTACAACCCTCAAAAAAGTCCCCTCCGGCTTTGCAGACAGTAAGAGCGCGGAAGATTTCGGCTACTATCATGGGTGCGAGGGTGCTGTTGGCTTGAGTAAGTAAAGTACTAACAATCCTAGCTACTCGTATGTCAATATTCCCGTCTTTTATAGGGAACACCAGAAGTCCCAGAAAGGCCACCATAAATGCAACACACCTATGTTCTTCCCACTTAAGGCGGTTTCCTTTGCTACAGATTTTGTTCTCTGGCTGTTGAACCCTCCTATATGACCATATCTTTAGTATATGAACGGCAAAGTACCAAAACCGGCTGCCAAGTCCGGGTTGTGTACCACCCTGCTTATTTTCAAGGAATCCAGGAACCTGTGTACGGCTACGATCCTCGGAGCAATCAGGTATTGGTGTCTCAGAGGAACCTTGGGACCCCCGATGTATCCGGATCTCTCCTCCCGTGTTGGGGTAAGCTCAAAATCTGAGAAGTGAAATACATTGTGAGCCGGGTCCCAGCATGTGACCAAGGCCCTTATGATGTCTCCCCTGGGTATAATCTCCAACAGTCCGGGAAGGCCCCCCAAGTATTTCTTGACCTCGTCTTGCCCTTCTTCACCTAAATCATTCCACCACAGCCGCAACTCCAAAGGGATTTTACTTATGAATGAGGAAGGTTCATTTTGGATTGTGCTCATCCTGCACATTTGTTAAGGTGATTAAGCAAAACAATCATGATTTTATTCTATTTGACTCCAAAATTAAAACTAACTCTCTTTTTTTTTCTAATTCTAAAGCCGAAAGCCCAGTTTTGTAGATACGGCCTTTCAGCACCTCCGAAGGAAGATTTTAAGGCTGTGCCCGCTAACTGGCCAAAAATTGGAAAAAGACCAAAGGTGGCTGTTTATGCAAAATCAGCCTTCCGGCGTCCCTTTCGGGAACATTCGGCTATTTTCAACAAAAACGGCATCACCTTACCTATTTACAATAAAAATAAAATTTTGTTCATTTTGGGCTATTTTCGCAAAAAGAAGTTGGACCCGATGGGGGTTGCCTACGTATCTCACATCCGGTGAGAATCAAACCAGCGTAGTTCGGGCAAACAAAACAAACTATTTTTGAAAACAAACCTCTTTTTTTTTTCTTTTTCATTGGTAGATAAAATAAACAATTTTTGAAAACAAGACTCTTTTTTCTTTTTCTTTTCATTGATAAATAAACGAACTACTTTTGAAAAACAAGACTCTTTTTTTCTTTTTTCTTTTCATTGATAAATAAACGAACTATTTTGAAAAACAAGACTTTCTTTCTTTTTCTTTTTCTTTTCATTGATAAGTATACAAACTATTTTTGAAAAATAAGACTCTTTTTTTTTTCTTTTCTTTTTTTTCTAAAAATTCGGCAGAGTTTCGACACTATTTGGTTTTGTTTTGTTTTTCCAACACAGGCAATTAACTCTCTTGAACTCTATCCAACTATTCTTCTCAACTTTTCCCCAGATTTCAAAAGCCGGTCAGCATGCAAGTCCAAAGCAAATAAATGCACAAGTAGTAGGATGCATCAGGATGGTTTGTTTTCATTTCGGGTCACCTGTCCTAGACGGACCCAACCCCTGTGTTGAGTCCCCTAAGTCAAATGCACATGATGCACACAAACGTTCCTACTAGGGACAAAACCTGGGTATTTGTTCTATACTGTGTACCCGAACGGACAACTCGAGTCGAGGAGGGGGCTACGTACCGGGGACCCGAAAGATCATCCGGCTTAGTAACTTGTCCGAGCCTCTTTTTTATTTCAAGGTATGACACTAATAGAATGGGGAGTCTCGACCAACGAGCACATCCCCGAAGATAAGAAGAGAGGGGTTTCGTAACAGTTTTATATATACAATTCAAATAATATCAAAGCGGTAAAAAGCAACATTTTGCACATTAATCCCAAACATGTAATAAAATCACATATTAAACAAAGCCAAATACAACAATTATTCCAAGCTCGAATTCTCGAACCCTGAACCGAAGTTCTGGGTTCTTATCCCCAGCAGAGTCGCCAGAGCTGTCACACCTCCTCTTTCACTACTACACCCCTGGAAGGGATATAATAAAGGGAGTTTTTCCAATTAAAGGACAATCGAAACGGGATTCATTTATTAAGAGATTCAGAGTCGCCACTTGGTAGACTTATGGTGTCCCAAGTCACCGGTTTAAATCCCGAATCGAGGAAAAGGGTTTGTCTCTGTTTAACAGTCGCGAACCAGAAATCCGAGTAAAGAATTCTGTTAACCCGGGAGAAGGTGTTAGGCATTCCTGGGTTCCGTGGTTCTAGCACGGTCGCTCAACTGTCATATTCGGCTTAAATTATCTGATTTTAAACAATTATGAACCTATGTGCAAATTTTAACTTTAACCGCTTTTACTCATTTTTTAGGGAAAATTGCAACGTTATTAAAACATGTCTCGAACCACGTCACATAAATGCACCCGTTATTTTTGACATATTTTAATACCGTTGAGATTTGGATTTGGGTCACATAAATGTGCACCCGAATTTAGGAAAGTAGATTATTAAATACGCGCCTAAAGTAACTACGCGTTTGCACCTTGCGAGGGCCATGGAATTTGCTAAATGGCACGCCTCGATTTCTAAGGATAGAACAAGATTAATTAAACGAGGGCCGTGCAATTGTCATTTTTGTTTGGCACGGCACACCTCAATTCTAATTTAAAAGGTCATTTAAACTAGAGCTCGGAAGGCCATAAATTGTTCATTACCTACTTTGGCTCGCCTCCGCTAACAAATTAATTATTCAAACATGGAGAGGGAAGATTTTACTAGGGTAAGGTTACGTCTTAAATAGAGCTGGATGAGTGATTTGCAACCAAATATATGGGCCAAGTGGGAGGCCCAATCGTGAGTGAGCATGGGCTGTAGTCACGAGACCAGAGATCGAACTACATAAGAGGCACACAAAAATGCAATCATCAATTAAGCAAAACTAATGGAACAGGTTTGTATAGCCAACATTAAAATCAATATCAAAGCACTGTTACTGAGATGAATAAACCAAGATTCAAGCCTTTGGCAGTAAGTCAGCTTAAACACACGATATACAAAGACCAAACTCCCACCAGCTTTTAGCATGAACACAGAATAGTAATCTCTACCATTAAATCAAAATGTAAAACTGAATGTATCACAATCCGCATATCATTTATCGTTACAAGCATAGATTTACCCCTACTCACAAACACAGACTCAGCGTACTTCGTCCTCACACATGAATTCAGAATACACATACAATGAAGGTGAAAGCCTGATAGATGTTTATAGCTAGAAACCTACTTAGTGAAAACAACAGGAGAACTAGAAAGAAAACTGAGTAAATGTAACTTGCATTTATTAAATTTCCATTCGAATCACATAGCTAGCATTCACTTGTTGCTTGTGAATAGAGAGAATACCTGGACAGCAAAATAACAGAAAAATGAGAGGGTTAGCAGCAGGCACGAGCAGTCAACTCAGATCCCAACACTTAGCAATGCAACAAGGGAAATCCCACCAACAGACTCAACGAAACAATGAACAAACCAGTAGAATCAACCCAGATTTTTCAACTTCAAACAGGAAAAGAGATGCAGCAATCTAAACCAATTTCCATTGAACGATAACCAAAACTAATCTTCGACACCAAACTCTTAACACCAAAATTTAATCCATTTGTACCTCAGATGAATCAGAAGGTGTTCTACAACTACAAAACTTCAGGAAGGAGCAAACCACTCCATGAAACAGTGATTTCGGGAAAGAAACTTGTATGTTTTTTTTTTTTGATTTTTCTGAACTTTCTGCTTCTAGTAGACTATGCAGCCCCCTTTTTGATTTAGCTCTCTAGTTCTTTCTAAAAATAGTAAACTTATGCGGCTCTTTTCTGGATTTTTCAGCTCCTAAAACCTTGCCTTGAAAGGCAAGAATGCTACCTTATATAGGCTCCACTATAGGGCA
>NW_017693637.1:0-4525 GCF_001879085.1 Nicotiana attenuata | reverse complement strand
TGCTTAAACCTGGCATGTCGTCATACGACCATGCAAAAACATCCTTATACTTAAAAAGTGCTTTAATTATCTCTTCCCTGAGCTGTGGTTCCAAATGGACACTTATTTTCGTTTCCCGTACATTCTCCTGATCCCTTAAATTGATTGGCTCTGTGTCATTCAGATTAGGTTTGGGCTTTCCTTCAAAGTGGCTTAATTCTTTACTGATTTCCTCAAAAGCTTCCTTATCATCATATTCTATTTCGTCCTCACACTCAACTTCTTGTATTATTATGTCTGAGTTAGATTGGCTTTTAAGATTGGGCTGAAAAATCCTCATGCATGACACATCACTGAAACCAGCATAAAAGGGACTGTACAAGAAAGAAAAAGAAAGACAAAAAATGAAAACATCAGGAATGAAAAAGAGGGAAATTGCATTTCATTAATATTTAAGATAACAAGGTTTAACTCATCCAAACGGACGGAACATAGCATCCAAATTACAACCTTGGAAATAATTCAGATTAACTGAAAAGAAAATCAAAACTAACTACCAAGACTCCCTCCGGGTAGGAAGAGGAGTTGCTTCCCAATTGTTAAGCTTGGCCTGGGGCCCCACGAACTGAACATCTGCCTTGCTTGGACCTTCTCCAGCTTCCAACACATTCACCTCATGAAACAACTTTTCAAACTTCTCAATCAGCTCCTTGTCGGGGTCAACCATACCACTGGGCATTGTCGTTGCTAGGCGCTTCTTAGTACCAGGCCTGACAAAGGAACGGGAGAGGCGGGGAATGGGTTTTGGAAGGGTCCATGCTTTCTTTTTCATTTTTCTAGCTCTCCGTATATCTGCAGCGGTAGGCTTGAAACCCAAACCGAAAGTATCCAAGTTCACAGGAAGGGACACGGGCTGTACAATGCCTTGTAAAGAAGCACCCAAGCCTTTTCCAGGCACAAATCCGTTCTTCAGCATTTCCGATGCAACCATGACGGATGCGGCTGCTACTTTTGGCACAGGAATATACTTCCCTTCCGGAATCTTCTCAACCGATACCGTATCAAAGACTTGATAAACCCATAGGCCTTTGTCATTTTCAGCTTCTATAAAAGGCACAATGGCATCACCCAGAATACACGAAACATCTTCCCCATGCACCACAATCTCTTGCCTGTCCCACTCGAATTTAACCATCTGATGCAAGGTAGATGGCACTGCCTTTGCTGCATGGATCCAGGGTCGGCCTAACAAGAGATTGTAAGAGACAGCCACATCGAGCACCTAGAACTCCATAGTGAATTCAACTGGGCCTATTGTCAGCTCCAGCACTATCCCCAACTGTGTCCTTGCCTCCCACATCAAATCCTCGCACGCAAATGCTATTCTTATGAATTCTCTCCCTGTCCACTTTTAACTTTTCCAGGGTGGAGAGAGGGCAAATGTTTGCACTGGACCCGTTATCAACAAGCACTCGGGTGACCACGGAGTCTTCACATTTCACCGTGAGGTAGAGTGCTTTATTATGTTCAGCGCCTTCCAAAGGCAGCTCATCATCAGTAAATGTAACCCTGTTGACTTCAAAGATCTTGTTTGCTATTTTCTCTAAATGGTTCACAGAAATCTTATCGGGAACGTGGGCCTCGTTCAGAATTTTCATCAATGCCTGGCGGTGCTCATCTGAGTGAATCAATAATGATAGCAAAGAGATTTGCGCCGTGGTCTTTCTCAACTGTTCTACAATGGAATAATCCTGGGCCTTCATTTTCTTCAAAAATTCTTCTCCCTCCTCTTCAGTTACAACTTTCTTCACTGATGTTGGGTTGTCTTTGGTAAGTTTAGCCCTTCTCAATTCGTCAGGAGCAAAACATCTCCCCGAGCGAGTCAGACCATGTGTTTCACAAACTTCTTCCTTGACTTCCTTTCCCTGATACATTACTGTCACTCGGCCGTAATTCCATGGGACGGCCTTTCCACTGAGTACCGGTAGCTGAGTCACTGGCTTGATGACAACCGGCTCAGTGCGAGCCCCTTTCACAATCACAGCGGGCTTAGCAGCTGCCCCAGACACTACCACCTTAACTGGTTCCTGTTTTTCTGCAACACTGCTCAAAAGCTCTTGCTTCATCACTACAATTGGTTTGCTAACTGTTTCTCCTACCTTGATTGATGCTCTCTCCTTTGCTAGCTTCTCATTTGGTTTATCCTCACTAGCCCTGATCATCATTACGGTCTGTGACGGCTTCTTATGTTCTCCCTTTTGGATTAGCTCTATCATATGGGTCTCGTGATGAGTTGGTAATGGATTTTGGGTGATGTTAGGCGTTTCTGGGGCTTGCACTTCAATTCGGCGGGTATCAATGAGCTCTTGGATAGCCGTTTTCAAGTGCCAACATTTTTTTGTGTCATGTCCCGGCGCACCTGAGCAATACTCACAACTTACCGAGTGGTCCAGATTCCTTGGGAGAGGATTTGGCAATTTGGGTTCAATCGGGCTCAACATGCCCAACTGTCTTAGTCTGTGGTACAGGCTAGTGTAAGATTCACCCAAGGGAGTGAAAGTCTTCTTCTTTTGCAACCTGTCGTTCTTAAATGCGAGATTGGGTCGAGAACCGGTTCCAGCAGGATTTTTGTTGGTTCTTGGGGGTGGGTAGGTGTTTTGAGATGAGTAAGTACTTTGTGGGGCGGGTGCGCGCCATTGTGCATGGGTAGGAGGTTGGGGGTATGTTTGGGCATGGTGGACAGAGAAATGGGGAGTGGGAGGTGGGTAATAATGTTGCGGTGGGCCATATGGGGTGTGTGGGTAGGTTTGGGGGTGAGGGCGAGGTTGATAATATGGCGACGGATCTCTGGACCAAGCTCTCGATTCCACTACTGCAACTTCTTCTTTCTTCTTTTTTCCCAATACGCCTCCAGTGCCGCTCTGATTAGCCTGAGTAGTTGCTTTGATTGCTGAATAGCTCATAATCTTGTTAGACTTGAGACCCTCTTCCATCATACTTCCCATTTTCACGACCTCGTTGAAAGTTTTCCCCACTGCGGATACCAGATGACCATAATAGGTTGGCTCCAAAGCCTGAAGGAAATAATCAACCATTCATTTTATTTCATTGGAGGATCGACTCTTGCTGCCTGCTCTCTCCACCGAAAACCATACTCTCTAAAGCTTTCTCCAGGCTTCTTCTCAATTTTAGTTAGCGACAGACGATCTGGGACAATTTCGAGATTGTACTGAAAATGACATGCAAATGCTTGAGCCAAGTCGTCCCAGGTGTACCATCGGGCATGGTCCTGTCGTATGTACCACTCCAGCGCTTCTCCACTTCGACTTTGACTAAAGTAAGCCATCAATAATTCATCCTTTCCTCCAGCTCCTCTCATCTTGCTGCAGAATCCCCTTAAGTGGGCCACCGGATCACCATGGCCATCATATAAGTCAAATTTGGGTAACTTGAATCCCGCTGGCAACTGGACGTCAGGAAACAGGCACAGATCCTTATAAGCTACACTCACTTGTCCTCCAAGCCCCTGCATATTTCGGAATGACTGTTCTAGGCTCTTGACCTTCCGGATCATTTCATCTTGCTCAGGGTTTTTGGGAGGCTTTTCTTTTTCTGCTGAGAGATCAAGGCAGGGAGTGTAAGGGTATGGTTCTGGGGGTTTGAAAGTGGCTTCGGGTGGGTAGTACTGGTTATCATGAGTTTGGAACAAAGGTTCACTAGAAGACCTGTGTAGTGTGGCAGGTGGGGGAGCCACGAACACAAGGGTGATTGGTGGTGGAGGACTTGGGATTTGTTTGGGTGGTGGAGGTGGTGGTGTTTGAGAGGTGGTTCCGTAGTACTGCTGGTAAGTAGGGAAGGCAGGAGATGAGTTCGCTGTGGGCGGATCTTGAGGCTGAGCTAGTGGTGGGAGGTAAGTGGGGTTAGCAGGATAGGCTGGTGGTGGATGTCCCCTTGACCAGGCCTGGTACATCTCGGCCATTTGTTGCTTCAGTTTGTACATCTCCTCCTTCATTGCGTTAACGTCCACTACTTCCTCCTCCCTAGATGGGTCGACAATGCTTGCTTCTAACTCCTGATTGGCCATGTTTGACTTGTCCTTAGAGCGGGTATTGTAGGGATGGGTTGCCAGAATGCTAGTCAACTTAACCACTTGCCTGGACTCATCAACAACAACTTTGTTAGCGGTTAGGGAATTAACAGATAGATAACCGCATATTGAGGGGTGAATGCACCTAAGCAAATAACCATTTCTATTATGCCTTTACTCGGTCACATGCGTCATCCCGGCTTGCCAATTGTAAGCTTTCTCTTCTCTTTTCTTTTCCTTTGCTCCTTGGTTTTCCTTGTTCCTAACGGCTGTCTCCTCAAAATTATTTATCCACTCGTATCTTTCCTTTTCTTGCCCTCTTTTTATCCTTGTTTTTCTTTTCCTCTTTTGTTTTTCTTTCCTTTCTTGTTTTTCCACCTTTTATTATTACGGTCGAATCCTATGGAGATTGTGAATCAGACCAAGCGTAGTTCTTGCAAATAAATGCAATAAATAAAG
>NW_017693636.1:0-4527 GCF_001879085.1 Nicotiana attenuata | reverse complement strand
CTATCATAGGTAAATGAGCTAGAAAACCCTTCATGAGATAACAAGAATAAAACATAAGGGACTACTCAACATATGATGACCCAACATGATATACAAACTTATACATGTGACATACGGGCCTATAAGGCCGACATGACCATTTGTAAACTCAAAACATAGGCCGACAAGGCCATACAAGTATCCATACACCTGACATCTGTCTACAAGCCTCTAAGAGTACATAAAATCATAAAGGTCGGGACAGGGCCCCGCTATACCAATCAATACATATCCAAAGCATACTGACCAAATAGGCAACTCCGGAGCAAGTGGAGTACACCAACACCTTCGCTGAGCTGATAGCCTACTAGGAGGAATGTCAACCTGTCTATCGGGACCTGCGGGCATGAAACGCAGCGTCCCCGGGCAAAAGGGACGTTAGTACGAATAAAGTACCGAGTATGTAAGGCAGGAAAACATAAACCAGAACAGTAATGTAAAGAGAGATAGAGGAGATACAACCTGTAACATCTGAGTGCCTCTGGGGGCTACTGACATGAAATGCATAATACATATATATACATAAACTTTTAAAAACATACGCCTCTGTGGGCATCATCATCGTCATATCGTACCCGGCCTCAAAGAGGACTCGGTAAAAACGTACCCGGCCATCATAAGGCTCGGTAGAATCATACCCGGCCACGTGGAGCTCGGTAAACCCAACTGATCAGTGGTTGCACAATAGGTGCCATACCCGACCGACTATAGCGCGGCTCGGTAGAGTAAAGTAGATACGTATATAATGCATGCTGGACTCATGGAGTCACGTTCTAAACCTTTTGGAGTGACGTAAGAACATTATGGACATCCATACCCTCAATATGAACCTCAGTAGGATTCAAGGAACGGAAAGAACAACATGGACAACCTTAGTTTCTAGGAGTAGATCCGTTATGAAATAGCATATTCATTTCACTTTAGATCATGCCAAAAGAAAGAAGGAAGTGCCTTAACATACCTTAAACATGTTGAGTCCTTAATACCTTCCAAGCAACTCTTCAAACAAGTCAACTCGATCTATCATAGCATAAGGAGATTCAAAATCAGTGTTGAACAAAGGCTAAGTCTGTAACTTAAGCTAGTAGCTCGTCTACGTAAATTCGGGCAGCATCTCCCTTGTAACAAGGGCCTCCTCCAATACCATATACCAACAACAACAGCCAGGGAAGTCCAGCAACCTATAAATATCAATAACAAGACACCATATAACGACAACAAGTCACAACTACTTCACGACGAGCGGCAAGCTCCGATTGGAATCCGTATAACCCATATCACCCCTTATAGACTTCTTACATTAATTTAACAGTATCATTAATATGATAATTAAGTCATTCATCAATGATTCCATCCTTATACCATATATTTATAACAAAGGAAACAATCCACAACTCCAACTATCTTCAATTAGTAACTTTATTCACTAGTTCATGTCTACTCCATCCATTTAACTTAATCAACATCAATATAACCTTAGGCACATGCAAGAACACAATATACCTACCTCCTATAGTAACTTCAAGTCGAAATCCAAGTTATATTCAGCTTACAACAACCCTCAATGGCAATACAACACCATAGAGGTGACATAAGCTAATCCAAGTATTATCTTGTAGTTTATCATCCTAACAACTTAACCAACATACAAGCAAGCTTAAGCACAACAAGTAGGCTGTTATACTCACCTTAGACAGCAGCAACAACTTGGAATTTCATCCAAATACAGCCCACAACAATCCTCAATGACAACACAACCTCAAAGAGGTGTTGTTCTTCACTAGAACTAAGTTTTGATGTTGAAATATGGTGTAATCACTTTAGAATCACTTCAAACCCTTGTGGAATCTGTTTAGAAGGGTTAGGAGAAGTTTGGAGACGAAGTTGAGTTGAAAATAAGTGAAAAATAGGCGTCCAAATCGTTTATAAATTGAAGTAGGTCGACCACCGCCTAAGTGGGTCCCATTGGGAGCTGCTTGCGCGGTCTCGCGAAAACGCGAATATCTCTCTACTCCGATGTCGTATTGATGAACGGTTTAATGCGTTACAAACTAGACTCGTAGATATTCAATTTGGTAGGTAGAACACCCCATGATTCCAAGTATATTTGGAGAAATGATCAGATACATTTGACCTAAAGTTCAGCAAATTTATGAACGTAACTTGTGATGACCTTTGCCAACTCTTGTTCCACAACTTGCTTGCCTTCAAAATGTAGAGAATGAATATCATACGACTAAAATAACTCATAGAATAACCTCCTTATCATGTTAAGAACCCTAGTCTCACCCCAAAGTACATGTTATAACATTCCAAACTTGTCGACTTTCGACAAAACTTATTATCTTCAATTGGTTTAGCTTCTAAGATTTCCAACCCTCTTGGTACTTGTTATTCATGATCTTAAATATTTGTAGCCTCCAAGGTAACATGATTAACTTACTTTATTTGCTTCCAAATATAATCTCATTTTCGAGCTTACATCAATGACTTACGACGTACTCTCACGTATGAAAACTTGGGGTGTAACAAGAACCATGTTCCTACACTCCCCGTTTTGATCTCTCAGCTGAAGTAGAGAAGCCCCCCAAAAACCCTGAGCAGGAGGAGATGATACGAAAGGTCAAGAGCTTAGAACAGTCATTCAGAAATATGCAGGGCCTCGGAGGTCAAGTGAGTGTGGCCTACAAGGATTTGTGCTTGTTTCCCGATGTCCAGTTACCAGCGGGATTCAAGTTACCCAAGTTTGATTTATATGACGGACACGGTGATCCGGTAGCACATCTAAGGGGGTTCTGCAGTAAAATGAGAGGAGCTGGGGGAAGGGACGAGCTATTGATGGCATATTTCAGTCAAAGTCTAAGTGGTGCGGCTTTGGAATGGTACACCCGACAGGATCATGCTCGATGGTATACTTGGGATGATCTGGCCCAGGCATTTGCATGTCATTTTCAGTATAACCTCGAAATTGTCCTAGACCGTCTGTCACTGACTAAAATTGAGAAAAAGCCCGGGGAAAGCTTCAGAGAGTACGGTTTCCGGTGGAGAGAACAAGCGGCAAGAGTCGATCCTCCAATGAAAGAAAGCGAGATGGTTGATTACTTCTTACAGGCTTTGGATCCCACCTACTATGGTCACTTGGTGTCAGCAGTGGGAAAATCTTTCAACGAGGTAGTAAAAATGGGAAATATGGTGGAGGAGGGGCTTAAATCCAACAAAATCATGAGCTATTCTGCAATCAAGGCAACTACCCAGGCTATCCAGAGCGGCACTGGAGGGGTAGTGAAAAAGAAAGAAGATGTGGCAGTAGTTGAATCAAGAGCTCGGTCCAGGGGCCCATCACCATATTACAACCAACCTCGACCCCATCCCCAAACCTACCCCCACACTCCATATAGCCTACCACAACACTACCCCCACTTCTCTGTCTACCATGCCCAAACATACCCCCAACATCCTACCCATGCGCAGTGGCGCGCACCCACCCCACAAAATGCTTACCCAACTCAAAACACCTACCCACCCCCAAGAGCCTACAAGAATCCCCCTGGAGCAGGTTTGCGGGCCAGCCAAAATTTCAAGCAAGAGAGGGCACAGAAGCAGGAAACTTTCACCCCCTTGGGAGAGTCATATGCAAACTTGTTTGAGAAACTAATGCAATATAACCTGATTGCACCCATTCCTCCGAATCATGTGGACAAGCGTGCAAGAAGCTTTGATCCTTCTAAAATGTGTGAATACCATTCCAATGTCCAGGGGCACGATGTCGAAAGTTGTCGGGATTTGAAAAGAGAGATAGAAAGAATGATTCAGGAAGAGATAATTGCGGTCCAGGACAGTGCCACCCAGAACATTGCACAGAAGCCTTTACCTGCACATGATGATGCACATTTTGTGGGGAAGATCCATCGTGACAGGGAGTATGAGAACCCTCTCGAAAACTTGTTGAATGAAGTCAATAATATTGAAATTGGTGAAAGCTCCAGCAACATTGATGCGAAACTCAGTGGTTAAGATGTCATGCTTGGTAATTGGGAAGACACTCCATTTCTTGGTCAGCCGGAGTGGAGTTTTGGTGGTTTATTTTGTTGTCATTTCTGTTGTCCGGGTTATTTCAGGGTTGTAATCCGGATATTGTCTTGTGACTCAAACCCTTCTATCTTTTCACTTTGCCGTGTTTGTTTAGACGTAGTAGCTTGTTTAGTGCTGTCTAGGTTTGCTTGTTTGTTCTGTTGTTTAAACCCTTTCACCGTCAGTCTAATGCAATTCTCTACTTCCTGCCATTTCTAGTCATTTTGTTTAGTTTTCTTCTCCTTTTACAATTCTTTTCATGCTGGTTCTGGTGACATGACATGCACGCATAATTCTCAGCCTGGTTTTAAAAGACAGTTTAGTAATGAAGCGATGAAACAATTTTGAAGATGATAGGGACACTTGAGGGAAATAAGAATAAATTTGGACATTTTGAGATCATTTGAAGCCCGAACC
>NW_017693635.1:0-4527 GCF_001879085.1 Nicotiana attenuata | reverse complement strand
CAACTAAAATACCAAGTTAAATACGGAAATCCTAAAATAAATTCTAACATTCGGAAAGCCCAAAATATAAAATACTACTCAGCCCATAGAATCTGGTGTCACAAGTCTGAGCCTCTAATGCATGAGTATTGATCTACTACATATTGTTCTCTAGAAATGCGAAAACAAATAAATAAGATAGAAGGAAGATCAGGACTGCGAACGTCAATTTGCAGCTACCTTGAATCTCCCGAATGTGATGCTAGGCAGAGAAAGATCTCACTCAGCCTCAGTGGGTACACCTGAATCTGCACACAAGGTGCAGGGAGTAATGTGAGTACTTCCAACCCAGAAAGTAATAAACATAAATACAGTATGAGAATAAGAAATCCTAAATAGGCACAAAGTAAAGCTATAAATACAGCAATATAAACCAATAGCATAATACAGTAAAACAGTGAAGACAATTATAATAATATCACAACAGATTAAGAATAAATGACAATTAAATAAGCAATGCAACACATAAACCGGTACTCTCCAGTACCCGCTGCAGCGTGCAGCCTGCTCCATTTATTTATCGTCGACGGCGCTCACTGGGGGTGTGCAGACTCCGGGAGAGGCCCCTTACGGCCCAAGCGCAATAATAAGCCATATCGTGGCATCAAACAGGCCCTCGGCCTCATATCAATATCAATATCATACCACTGCGGCGTGCAGTCCGATCCCATACTCAGTCCAAAATCACATAAGCCTTTCGGCACAATAATATGAAAATATTCAGCCCAAACTTCATTTAAAAATATTAATTTAGTTTCTACGTTTAGAAAAATGGCTGAGTTTACAAAAACAGTGTTAAATACCAGGACTGAGTTCAATATCTAGAAATATGGTAAGAAACCAGTAAAAATAATCCCTGAAGGATTCAAGTAGTTGGCACGAAGCCCAAATATGACAATTAATCCATTTTTATAAGGATATCACAAAATTACAATCAATTAGGTAGTAATTTTATTAAGCGGGACGGACCAAGTCACATTCCCCGACGGTGCTCTACCCCATGCCCGTTATCCGGCATGCAAGTCACCTCACATAGCACTACATTGTGCAAATCCGGGGTTTCAAACCCTCAACACAGCATTTACATTTATTACTAACCTCAAGCTGGCCAAAGTCCTAGCTTGCTATGCCCTTGCCTTTCGAATTAACCTCCTCGTGTGTCGAATCTGACCAAAACCACAACGAATACGTCACAATAGGCTGAGGGAACATAACCCAATCGAAAAGACTCGAAAAATATCGAAAATTACAAAATTCGCAAAACCCGAGCCCCGGGCCCACTTCTCGAAAAATCAGAAAATTAACATCACCGGATTCCTCATCTCGCCACGAGTCTATACATACCAAAATCTCTCAAATCGGACCACAAATGGCCCCTCAAATCTCAAATTTAGAATTTCAAACTCAAGCCTTAATTTCTTACAATTTGGCTATATTCTTATGAATTTCAAGGATGATTCTACAATAAAATCATGTTTTTAACTCATAAAACTTACCTTCAATCGATCCCAGTTAAAACTCTCTTCAATCCCCGTCCAAAAGCTCTCAACAATGCCCAAAAATAGTGGAAAAATGGGTTGGGTTCGCGGATGAAATGTTTTAAAACATTCTGCCCAGGTCTGACCCCTCCTTCTTCGCGTTCGCGAGACCACTCTCGCGTTCGCGAAGACCAAGTTCCCCAGACCCTTCGCGTTCGCGTAGCATGCCTCGCGTTCACGTAGGCCAATTGACTCCAGGCCCAAACTCCTCCTACGCGTTCGCGATTGCACTCTCGCGTTCGCGTAGCACACTGTTCCCCTCCTTCGCGTTCGCATCTCATCCTTCGCGTTCGCGAAGGCCAACTCTCAGCCCCCCCATTTTTCCTCTTCGCGTTCACGAGACACCCCTCGCGTTCGCGAAGAAGGAAACCAGATACCAGCAGTTCAGCAATCCAACAAGTTCCAAAAATGACCCGTTGGGCATCCGAAACACACCCGAGGCCCCTGGGACTTCAACTAAAAATGCCAACATATCCTAATACCTTATTCAAACTTGCTCCAATCATCAAAACACCTCAAACAACACTAAAACCAACATTTCTCATCGAATTCAAGCCTAAGTTCTTCCAAAACTTCCGAAACACGCATTCGATCAAAAATCCTACCAAAACACCTCCGAATGACCTGAAATTTTGCACACACATCCCAAATCACCTAACGAAGCTACTGCAACTCTCGGAATTCCATTCCGAACCTCGGATCAAAATCTCACCTATCAACCGGAATTCGCCAAAATACTAACTTCGCCAATTCAAGCCACCGGACCTCCAAAATTACATCCGATCACACTCCTAAGTCACAAATCATCCCCCGAAGCTAACCGAATCGCCGGAAATCACATCCGAACCTTCTAACTCATAAGTCAACATCCGGTTGACTTTTCCAAACCAAACCTTCCTTAAAGAGACTAAGTGTCTCATTTCCTACCAAAACCAATCCAAATCAACCCTAACACACCAAATGCCGATAATGAAACATGAAAAGGCATAGAATGGGGAAAACGGGGCGGTAACTCACGTGACGACGGGTCGGGTCGTCACATCCTCCCCAACTTAAACAAACGCTCGTCCTCGAGCGTACCTAGAGCTGTGCTAAAAGCCAACCAATCGCTGAATAACCCTTCCATGCATATACCCGGGGGTGATTCCACGACACCCTATCTCACATAGGTCCGACAATGCATTTTAACTATAATTACACAATCCAGTCCAGCCTATAAATCATAGAACCACATTCCACTTTCCAAAATCATCCACCAGACCAGAACCTTACATCTATATTCAGAATAAGCCCGAACCAGCTGTAATAACCCATACCTGCAACCTCAGGTGCAATCATATGATATTCCACTTTACCCAAACACTCGAAACGATAAATTCTATCCACAGTAGTTGCCAACAACGCCCGAATACCGGTAGAAAACCTCTTAACAACTAAAGTTTCCTTCCAATACTTTTACATATACTGCAACTGATAACTAAAACACGCGGCAAATCATCACCATTTCTCATATCAACCATTCATGAAACCACTTCTCCTTTGGCAAATGCTACATCAAATTTCTGAGTCGAAGCTCGATATTATCCTTCCAACATACTGAAATCGAATCTGCTCGTACTCATTAAAGATCCCATCGATCTCATCTAATCAACACACTACTCTGGTGACATTACACATTAGTACAGGACTAAGCCACAACTCGCACAATATGCGCACCAATAAGCAACAGTCCGAACATACCCAAATCATGGAAATGGCTCAAATGAAAGAGCTGTACTTCAAGCCCTCCAGTACCATCACAACACAAAACTGAGAGCCTGTCTCCTCTCATAGAGATAGAACACACAAACCTACTCGCAGTATCATACCTCCACATAACTTCGTCCCAATGCTAGACCTCATCCAGTACGAACCGCTTAGGCAATAGGCCACCCCGTACATAATCAAAAGTCTCGTATGATGCCACAAGGTGCTGATAGGCTACCGATTAATTCGCGGTACAAAAAGAAAGACGAACTCTGGAAGGAACTGCCTAGCTCACGCACTAATACGTGCTCTCCTTAGAAAATAGGAAGTAAGGCATACAAAAATAGCATATAGGAAACTATGCTCAATGACACACTGTTGCGGTGCGCAACCCGATCCAAATAACACACTCATGGCGGCGTGCCACCCGATCCACACATAACACTCACCTAAGGAGATGTACATCGAGCTAAATTGCTCATTAATATAAAATACCGAATTTCGGTCACAAGCACGCTAAGTGCATAATACTGTCCCTGAGGGGACATATAGCGCTATAAGCTACCAAAACCCAAGCTCAACTGAGGGGCGATACACAATCTGAGTATCGAGAGCCATTTTGCTCATAAACATCATTCCTACGTGGATCCTCAACACATAAGCATTTTCTCAAACCGTCTCACAACTTACACGACGCAGTGTATCCCAGCATAAAATATCTGACAACGAAATAACACCCTAACTCCTCCATAAGGAGTGCATCACTGAAATGAACCCGTTTGGCCTGACATAGAGCCCATATTCACATTTGAATCCATCCATCGACCTCAAGACGATTCTGATCACACTGAACTAGGTTAATTACCTTACAAAGGTCCCTAACAACTCATCTTCCGCTCGTAACACATAGAAACATCCATCATAGTCGGAGGAATCATCCGTAGTCCACAACTCAATAGACTGAGTGCCCTCCGGGCATATATTCTCAATTCAACGATATTAACCCAACCTTCATACTGGGTTCAAGTCTTCAATCAATCAAGTGACTAACTGCCATACTTACACACTCTTCCTGTGGGACACCCTCCCACAATCTACCATTACAGATAACTGGGTCGTACCTCCAAACCATCGGCCGCACTGACGCTGAAAAGCGATCAAGAATTATTAACCAGGATGCAAAGCCTTTTCATAAAACACCATT
>NW_017693634.1:0-4528 GCF_001879085.1 Nicotiana attenuata | reverse complement strand
TTCTCCAACTTCAAGCTCTTGAATTAGAATTTTCTTTCCAAATCAATTCCGATCTTTCCCAGAATTCAATTTCGACCATGCGTACAAGTCATAATGCCTGAAGTGAGGCTGATCATGGCCTCAACTGCCGAACGACGCGCTAGAGCTCAAAACGACCGGTCGGGTCGTGCGGTCCACATTGGAACAATGAGTGCCCACATGCACAGATGAATGCCCATCAGGCTATTGATGATGGGACTGATGACGACTCAGACGATGCGGACCAGACTGAACCAGTAGGTGCCTTCAATGCAATTGTGGGTTCCATTTCTGAGGCACTAGCGGAGACCAGTGCTGGCATTCGTAAGAAGAAGGACTCATGTCCCGTCTCCAGGAAAGGGAAAAAGAAGGCGAATGGAGAGACTCCTCTTAAACAAGAGAGGACCTTAATGTTCGTTGAGATGAAGGTGAATGGCAAGCCCATTCGGGCTATGATAGACACGGGGGCTACCCACAACTACTTAGCCTCGACTCAGGTGGAGCGCCTTGGACTAGTTGTAGGGAAAGGTAAAGGCAGCGTCAAGGCTATCAACTCACCTCCCCAGCCAGTGGGTGGAATAGCTAAAGAAGTACCGGTGAAGCTTGGCCCTTACGAAGGAAAATTCAACCTGCGAGTGGTGATCATAGATGACTTCGAGTTGATTGTTGGGCTGGAATTCCTAAGGCAAACCAACACCATGCCTGTACCATTTGCAGACATGCTACTGATGATGGGTACCAATAGGGCCAAGCCCTGCATTATCCCGTGCCTGCCCATGCAGATGGCCGTTGAGAACATCTCGGCCTTGCAGTTGAAAAAGGGGGTCAAAAGGAATGAACCTACGTTCCTGGCAACCCTCTGCATTGAAGATATAGAACGCTCCTTGGGTCCCATTCCTGAACCCGTGAAGGAGTTACTACTGGAGTTTGAAGATGTCATGCCACAAGATATGCCAAAGCGGCTCCCGCCTAGGCGCACTGTGGACCATGAAATTGAGTTGGTGCCAGGCGCGAAGCCACCTGCTCGGGCACCTTACAGAATGTCACAACCCGAACTCACCGAGCTTCGGAGATAATTGACGGAAATGCTGGATACAGGGATCATTGTACCCTCCAAGTCCCCATATGGGTCCCCTGTTCTATTCCAAAAGAAACATGATGGTAGCCTGCGACTCTGTGTGGATTATCGAGCTCTAAACAAAATCACCGTGAAGAACAAGTACCCTATTCCTCTAATGGCAGACTTGTTTGATAGACTGGGTGGCACGACGGTGTTCACCAAGATAGATCTGAAGACAAGTTATTGGCAAGTTCGGATTGCAGAGGGTGATGAACATAAGACAACCTGTGTGACAAGATATGGGTCGTACGACTTCCTGGTCATGCCATTCGGCTTGACCAACGCCCCTGCTACGTTTTGCACTCTCATGAACCAAGTCTTCCGAGAGTACATCGACGAATTTGTGGTGGTCTACTTAGATGACATTGTGGTATATAGCCAGACTTTGGAAGAACACCTAGTGCACTTGCAGAAGGTCCTAGCTCGGTTGCGGGAGCATGAACTATATGCAAAGTTATCCAAGTGCTCCTTTGCTCAGAAGCAAATTGATTTCCTCGGACATGTCATCGAGGAAGGACGCATCAAGATGGACCAACAGAAAATTCAGGCCATCACAGATTGGCCGCCGCCTAAGGATGCCCACGCCTTAAGGGCGTTCCTTGGCCTATGCAACTTCTACCGGCGGTTTGTGAAGAACTACTCCCTTATCGCAGTGCCATTGACAGAACTCCTCAAGAAGGTCACACCTTGGGATTGGGGACCAAGGAGAGCGGAGGCCTTCAACGCATTAAAAGCGGCTATGTCTAGTAGCCCTGTCTTGGCCCTCCCTGATTTGGCCAAGCCGTTTGAGGTACAAATGGATGCATCTGACTATGCCCTCGGTAGAGTCTTGCTACAAGAAGGGCACCCTGTAGCGTACGAGAGTCGGAAGCTGAAGGATGCAGAGCGGCGCTACGCCGCCCATGAGAAAGAATTATTGGCTGTCGTCTACTGCTTGCGCCTTTGGAGGCACTATCTGCTGGGAACCCCGTTCGTGGTCAAGACGGACAACACAGTTGTCAGCCATTTCATGACCCAGCCGAAGCTGAATGGTCGACAGGCTAGGTGGCAGGAACTCCTAGCTGAATTCCACTTCAACCTGGAGTACCGCAGTGGAAAGACCAATCATGTTGCTGATGCGCTCAGTCGGAGAGCTAGCATCGGTGTGCCTACTCGCCACCCTAAGGGGGAGCGAAGTAGCCACATCCATCAAGGACCAGATACAGGATTTACTCATCAAGGATCCTGCTGCTCAGTATATGGTTGATCCGGTAGGACAGGGCAAGACTCGTCAGTTCTACATGGAAGATGGTTTTATGAAAGTGAAAGGGAACCGACTTTATGTTCCTAAAGAAGGAGATTTGCGGAGGACTCTTCTAGAGGAATGTCATGATACTTTGTGGGCCGGCCATCTCGGTGAAGAACGCACCATGGCGTTACTTCGTCGTGCCTATTATTGGACTCAAATGACCGATGATGTCGCTCAGTATGTGAAGACTTGTCTAGTATGCCAGAAGGACAAATCGGACCGCTTGACACAAGCGGGGCTCTTGGAACCACTAGTTGTCCCAAAGAGACCTTGGGAAAGGGTTTCCCTGGATTTCATCACCGGATTGCCCAAGGTCGGAGATCTCACAACTATCTTGGTTGTGGTGGACCGGTTTTCCAAGTATGCCACCTTTATTGCAGCCCTACAATATATATCAGCAGAAGATACAGCTCGACTCTTCTTCTCTCATGTCGTCAAATATTGGGGCCTGCCCAAAGACATTGTTAGTGATCGCGACTCACGCTTCACTAGCAACTTTTGGACCCAACTCTTCAAGTGCCTTGGGTCAAAATTGAGTCACAACTCAAGTTTTCATCCGCAATCTGATGGCCAGACGGAGCGGTTCAATGATATGTGTTTGCAATAAATTTTCTTAGAGTAGAAAATTAAATGCAATCACAATACAAATATGAAGAAACATAATTTTATTCATAAAAAGACGCGGGTACAATTCTGTTTATCCCCTTGACTCTTCTCTCCTGATTATTTCCGTGATTCGAGGGCTAGAACAGCGTGTTTCTCCAACGTAGGATGGTGCGGGCTTTCATGGATTTATTTGATTTCCATGAAGTATGTTGTGGATCTTCTTGAAGTATTTGATTATCAAGAATTATCCAGCCACTTCTTGATCTCTTTGTGAATATCCCGTGAGTTTATGGGATTTTCGAGATGATCTCTATTTTTGAGATATTTTTTAAAGGATTATGTAACCCTTTTTATAAGAGTGACCTAGGATTTTGGTAGAGTAGCCTCTAAGCAACACTGACAAACTCCTAGAATTTCAAGAGGTCTTGTAGTATCTTGAATTTAGGATTTAACTCGATCCATTAAGATTTCGATGTCTACAAATGCCCCCTACTTCAAGGTTTGTCGGGGTGTAGCCTTGCCGAAACTTGAAGACGAGACTTGAAGTACCCGATCATCACAATAGAAAATTTTGAAGCTTGTAGTTTCGATTTGCAGGAGGAAGAGATGAAGGCAGAATTGGTCCCACTGGGCGTGCCAATTTGTTTGCAGCAAATTATATGTGATACAAAAAATAAATTGCAACCACAATATAAATATGAAGAAATATAGTTTTATTGATAAAATGACGCGGGTACAATTCTGTTTCTCCCTTGATTCTTCTCTCATGATTATCTCCGTGATTCGAGGGCTGGAGCAGCGTGTTTCTCGAACGTAGGACGATGAAGACTTCCTTGGATTTATTTGACATCCATGAAGTATGTTGTGGATCTTCTTGTAATATTTGATTATCAAGAATTATCCGCCCATATTTTGATCTCTTTGTGAATATCCCGTGAGTTTATGGGATTTTTGAGATAATCTCCATTTTTGAGATGCCTCTTCAAAGGGAATATGTGACCCTTTTTATAGATTTGATTTAGGGTTAGGGTAGAGTAACTTCCAAGAAACCCTAATAGACTCCTAGGATTTCAAGAGTGCTGTAGTATCTTTAATGGCTTGATCCATTTAAATTTCGATGTCTACAGATACGTCCACCTACGAGACTCACCTTTGGCTTTCGTCTCGCTCATGACCTGAAGATTGCAGGTTCGAATCGATCAGCTGTTGATCTAAGCCATATCTTTCAATGTCTCCAACTCTTCTTTCCAATCGAAACAAAGAGGCTGGCTCTAACACTCTAACCCCCAATCCCCCGATCCCAGGCCCAATATAATTCAATCCATCCTGCCGCAAGGCCTTTGGTCTCGTGATACAAGCGTGGCTTGTGATGATCGGGCTAGGGGCAACTCATGGGTCCAAACCCTGCAACAGAAAGCAATCTGATATTTAAACGAGGAGAGGGGTCGGCCCATTATCCTCCGAGTTGACACCCGTGGGTATTTCTCGGTTTTAAA
>NW_017693633.1:0-4528 GCF_001879085.1 Nicotiana attenuata | reverse complement strand
TGAACGTGGTGCGCTTGGGGAATATCTGAGAAAGTATTCAGCGGCTTATGAGCCTTAGACGGTGTGGCTTTATGCTTGGGTCCCGTGTGGTAAGTCTGGGTTGAGAAATTGTGATGTTATAGCAAGAAAGAGCATCAAGTTGAAGGTAAATCAGAAGGAAACTCGGATAGATGGGATAGCTTGGTAGTAGGCCGAGTCGGTATGGTAAGGATATGACTAGTTCTTTGGATGCTTACGGGGTAATGAGTTTCTACAGGTGTTTCATGGCAATTCTCTTGGGTTTAGTGACCTGCATAGCTTGGTCGAGTTAGAAGGATTCAGTCCTGACGGTTTAGTTTTGTGCATATGGAAATTCGGAGAGTCCTTGACGGTTTCTACCGGTGAGAGATATATATTTTCTATGAGCATGGGGAGCATGGGATGCATAGTGGTTTTCTTCTACATGGGATCAATGGAAAGTTCTTGGTTAGTGGAGTACATAGTTGCTTGTGGCTCGGAAGAGATATGAAGTTCTCACGTTATCCCAGGATGGTATAGTATATGCGCGATGTTGTGAAGGATTGAGATTGCATGTGTAAGGTTGCGGTTCAGTTCTGAAAGAAAGGTCATAAAACTCTTAGGCAGCGGGCAACATCAGATAAGTAGAGGAACGAGCTTCAGATGATTTGGGAGATGATCTTCAGATGATTAAGGGAATGGTGTTGCTAATTGGGGTGATTTGACGAGGGTATATGTTTCAGAAGAAGGCAATGTGATTAAGTGATGGTACTTCGGTAGTATTGCGGAAATTTCTTGTTAGATCGACTGCTGATATTCGAGTTTGCTTGGTGGCACAGAAGAAATTTTAGAGTATCTCTCGTGAAATGATTGGGTATTAGAGGTGTGGTATGTATCCAATGGAAGAATTGGGATCAAGTATGGTGATTCGTGTGCTATATGGAGTTGGAGTCTGGGAGTTCTCATGTTCAGGCTATGTTGTGGTTGTGGGTCATGTGTATCGGCACTGTTTAGCGACCATCGGGGTTTGGAGACCCTAGTGGATCTTTTGTTGCTTGGTAGGTCAGATTTGGATGTGATATTGGGTGTAGACTGGTTGTCTCCGTGTTGTGTTATTCTGGACCATTGTGCTAAGGCGGCGCTGTTGGCAATGCCGGGAATGCCACGGACTGAGTGGCGAGGTTCGACGGATTATGTTCTTGGTAGAGTGGTTTCATAATTCGAAGACCCAGCGGAGGGCTGGGAAGGATTTTCTTCCTTATTTGGGTTATCGTGAAGGATGTCAGTGCAGAGGCTCCTCATATTGATTCAGTTCCGGTGGTGAGGGACTTTTTGGATGTGTTTCTTGTGGCCGGGCATGTCGCCAGACAAGGTTGTGGATTTCGGTATCGATTTGATGCCGGGCACCGTATCATATGGCACCGGCAGAGTTAAAGGAGTTGAAGGAGCAGCTTCAGGATTTCCTTGATAAGGATTTCGTTGGCAGGCCAATGTGGATGCGTATTCTAACTTAAGTTGGCTTGGTTGGCTCCGAATTGTATTGTTGAGGGATGTGTTGATTCGATTGTTATTGAGATTATTAGTAATCTGGGGAGATCTATGAGTTACCTTTCTGTGTTGCGAGGTGTTATGATATGTGGGTTATAGGCATATATGGTGCGGTTCTATTGGGGTTTCATAGTGGAAGTCGAGCGAGAAGAGTAATTGGGTGTTGCTCGGTGAATGGCGTATCGGTTATGTCCTTTCGAGTTGGTGTGGTGTATGTTATTTGCTTCACCGTGGGTATGATGATTTGCTTTGGTTCGAGACATCAAATTGCGCGTGGTTGTCGATTTCAAGCAAAGTGACCTGAGGTGTTTCATGTGGAGCAGTGTTTGGATAGGATCGTGCATCGCAGCGAAGTTATGTGGGGGGTATGACCTTGCGGGTTAGATTTGTGTGTTCTGTTCCTATGATGTGAGACGGGTTCTTAGCCTTGTGTTGTGGTGGTACTGGTGAGCTTAAGGTACAGCTCTTTCATTTGAGTCATTTTTCATGATTTGAGTATAATCGGACTGTTTCTTAGTTGCTTATTGGTGCGCGTATTGCGCAAGTTGTGGCTTTAGCCTGTATTGAGGTGTCATCACACCAGAGTAGTGTGTTGGATTAGACGAGATCGTTGGGATCATTAATGAATACGAACAGATTCGATTTCAGCATGTTGGAAGGATAATATCGAGGTTCGGCTCAAAAATTTGCTATGGTCTTTGCCAACGGAGAAGTGGCTTCATGAATGGTTGATCTGAGAAATAGTTATGGCTTATTGCGTGTTTCATTTACCATTCGGTATATGAAAGTGACGGAATGAGACTTTAGTTGATAAGAGGTTTTCTATCGATATTCGGTTGTTGTGTGCAGCTGCTGTGATTAGAAGTTATCGCTACCAGTGTTTGAGTTATGTGGTATATCATGTAATTGCACCTGAGGTTACAAATATGGTTTGTTACAACTTGTTCGGACTTATTCACAGTATAAATGTGAGATTCTGATGGTATTGATGATTTCAGAAGTGGAAATGTGGTTCTATGCTTTATGGGCTAGATTGGATTGTGAAATTTCAGCTACAATGTGTTATCGGACCTAAATGAGATAGGGTGACGTGGGATCACCCCCGGGTATATGCGTGGTAAGGTTATTCGGCGATTGGTTGCTTTTGGAACAACTCTGGGCACGTTCGAGGGCGAACGTATGTTTAAGTGAGGGAGGATGTAACGACCTGACCGGTCGTTTAGAGCTTTTGCACTTTGCTCGCCAGTTCTCGGGCATGACTTGCCCCGTGTGGTATATTATGACTTATGTAAATCGTTGGTTTTGGTTTCAGGCTAATCAGAATGAATTTGGAAGAACAGTTCTCAGTTTAAAGCTTAAAATTTGAAAGGTTTGACCAAGATTTGACTTGTTTGTATATGATCTCAGATCGGAATTTTTACGATTTGGCTAGCTCTGTTAGGTGATTTGGGACTTAGGAGCGTGATCGGAATGCATTTTGGAGTTCCGTGGAAGGTTTAGGCTTGAATTGGCGAAATTGAGATTTCGGCGTTTTCCGGTTGATAGGTGAGATTTTGATATAGATTTCGGAATGAAATTCCGGAAGTTGCAGTAGTTCCGTTGTATCATTTGGGATATGTGTGTAAAATTTCATGTCATTCGGACGTGGTTTGGTTGGGTTTTTGATCAAAAGAGGAATTTGGAAGATTTTAGAAAAATTTGGCTTGAATCCGATTCGTTTTGGGTGATTTGATGTTGTTCGAGGTGTTTTGAAAATTGGTACAAGTTTGAATAAGGTTTTAGGATATGTTGGTGACTTTGGTTGAGGTCCCGGGGGCCTCGGGTGAGTTTCGGATGGTCAATCAGACCATTTCATGCCTTGGAGATGTTGCAGATTTTGGTTCAGCTGTTGCAGAGGTTTTTACTCTTCGCGATCGCGTAGGGACTCACGCGATCGCGTAGAGCTTTCTAAGGGACAGTCCATTTTGTTCAATGCGCTCGAGAAGGATTAGTTGCGATCGCATAGAGGTAAGGAAATTGTTGATCGCGAACGCGTAGGGAAGGTCGCGTTCGCGTAGAGTTATTGGACCCGGGGTCTTGGCTTGATCTTTGTTCATTGTGAACGCGGCAGTATGTCCGCGATCGTGTAGTGTAAAAAGGCTGAGCATCGCGTTCGCAGTGTGTTTTATGCATTCACGTAGAGTAAATTTTGAGAGTTGAGTATTTGTGCTTCGCGATCGCGAAGGATTTCCCACGATCGCGATGAAGGAAAAATAGGAGCTGGGCAGAATGTTTTAAAAGCTCATTTCCGCGAATTTGAGGCTAAGTTCCTCCATTGTTGGTCAATTTTGAAGCTTTTTGAAGAGGATTGAAGAGGGATTCAAGGAGAATCACTGGGAGGTAAGATTTTTGAACTCAATACTCGATTATTATGTGAATTCCACCTAGTAAATCATGGAATCTAAGCCAAAAATTGAAGAACTAGGGCTTGAAATTAGAGAACTAAAATTTGGGATTTGAAGGGTCATTTGTGGATGGATTTTGATGTTCTTGGTATGTATAGACTCGTGTGAGGACGAGGATTCTATTAAGGTGACTTTTGTCGGATTCCAAGACGTGGACCCGGGGGCCGGGTTTGAGTAATTTCAGAATTTTTGATGTGAATTGGATATTTTCGAGTGGGCTTCGTTCCCTTAGCATATTTTAATGATTATGTACTGATTGTGGCTAGATTTGGAGCATCCGGAGGTCAATTCATGCGGGCAAAGGCATCGCGGGCTGGAGTTTGGACCGGATCAAGGTGAGTAATGATTGTAAATGATGTTCTGAGGGTTTGAAACCCCGGATTGCACATCGTGGTGCTATATTGAGGTGAGGCACACGCTTGATGACGAGCGTGAGGTCGTGCACTATTGGGAACTATGACTTGGTCTGTCCCGATTGATGATTTTTCCGTGTATTTGATTGAAATCTATTTGCTATCATTATTATTTGGGTTGAATGC
>NW_017693632.1:0-4529 GCF_001879085.1 Nicotiana attenuata | reverse complement strand
CATACCTGCCGGAGTCTCTGGAACGAAATTTTCCCTCAAAATCCCTAACATGGTCACATTGTTCTTCGACTTTATGATCACGTCGTCCACATAGACCTCGATTTCCTGATGTATCATGTCATGGAACATGGTAGTCATTGCCCTCATATACGTTGCCCCTGCGTTCTTCAACCCGAATGGCATGACCCTGTAACAATATGTTCCCCAAGGTGTGATGAATGTTGTCTTTTCTGCATCCTCTTCATCCATCAGAATCTGGTGATAGCCCGCGTAACAATCCACGAAGGAAGCAATCTCATGTTTGGCACAATTGTCAATCAATATATGGATGTTTGGAAGTGGGAAATTGTCCTTCGGGCTTGCCTTATTGAGATCACGGTAATCAACACACACTCTGGTCTTCCCATCCTTCTTCGGTACAGGCACCACATTAGCTAACCAGGTAGGGTATCGAGTAACTCGTATGACCTTCGCCTCAAGCTGCTTGGTAACCTCTTCTTTGATTTTCACACTGATATCTGTTTTAAATTTCCTCAACTTCTGCTTGACAGGCGGGCATGCCGAATAAACAGGCAATTTGTGGACCACCAGATCGGTACTCAAACCCGGCATGTCATCATATGACCATGCGAAAACATCTTTGTATTCAAGCAGCAATTTAATTATCTCTTCCCTGAGCGGGGCTTCCAAATGGACACTTATTTTTGTTTCCCGAACATTCTCCCGATCCCCTAGATTGATTGCCTCTGTGTCATTCAAGTTAGGCTTGGGTTTTTCCTCAAATTGATTTAACTCTTTACTGATTTCTTCCAAAGCTTCCTCATCATCGTATTCCCCTCCGTCCTCACACTCAATTTCCTGTATTATTATTTCACATTGATTATCAAGACTAGGCCGGCGACTCCTTATGCATGACACATCATTGAAACCAGCATAAAAGGGATTGTACAAAAGAGAAAAGAAAACAAAATAAAGACTATCAGGAGAGAAGAAAAGAGGAAATTGCATTTCATTATAATTGTAAGATAACAAGGTTTAACTCATCCAAAATGGACGGAACATAGAAATCTGAATTACAACCCTGGAAATAATCCAGATTTAGTACTCAAAGAAAAATCAAAACTAACTACCACGACTCCTTCCGAATTGGAAGAGGAGTAGCTTCCCAGTTATTGAGCTTAGCCTGAGATCCCATGAACTGCACATCAAATTCACTCGGGCCTTCGCCGGGTTCCACCATATTCACTTCATCGAACACCTTTTCAAACCTTGCGAGCATCTCCTTGTCAGGTTCTATCACCATAGAATTTGGCATTGCTGTTTCTGGGCGTTGTTTAGTACCAGGCCGGACGAAGGAACGGGAAAGGCGGGGAATAGGTTTTGGAAGGGTCCACACTCTCTTTTTCATCTTTTTGGCTCTTCTTATGTCAGCTGAAGTGGGTTTGTAACCTAGCCCAAAAGTGTCTAGATTTCCGGGGAGAGACACCGGCTGTATGATCCCCTGCAGTGAAGCACCTAACCCCTTTCCGGGCAAGAATCCATTTCTTATCATCTCTGAGGCTACCATAACAGATGCGGCAGCTATCTTGGGCCCAGGAACACACTCCCCTTCCGGGATTTTATCAACTGGCACTGTGTCCATGACTTGGTACACCCATGGACCTTTATCATTTTCAACTTCCTCGAAGGATGTGATAGCGTTACAAGAATGGTCCTCTCCGTGGACCACGATCTCCTGCCGATCCCATTCAAACTTGACCATTTGATGCAAAGTAGACGGTACTGCCTTTGCGGCATGAATCCAGGGTCGTCCCAATAAAAGATTGTAGGAAACACTGACATCGAGCACTTGAAACTCCATCGTGAATTCCACAGGTCCTATTGTTAGTTCCAACACAATATCTCCCACTATGTCTTTCCCTCTGCCGTCAAATCCCCGTACACAGATGTTGTTTTTATGAATTCTTTCCCTGTCAACTTGCAACTTTTCTAGAGTGGAAAGAGGGCAAATGTTGGCACTAGACCCGTTATCAATTAACACCCGAGTCACCACGGAATCTTCACATCTCACTGTGAGGTACAAAGCTCTATTATGTTCAGTTCCTTCCAATGGTAACTCGTCAACAGAAAACGTCACCCTATTTACCTCAAAAATCTTATTCGCAATCTTCTCAAGATGATTCACAGTAATTTTATCTGGCACATGAGCTTCATTTAGAATCTTCATCAAGGCCCGGCGATGTTCGTCCGAATGGATCAATAAAGACAATAATGAGATCTGTGCCGGGGTTTTCCTCAGTTGTTCCACAATCGAATAGTCCTGAGCCTTCATCTTCTTTAGGAACTCTTCAGCTTCTTCTTCAGTAACGGCTTTCTTTATCTGTGCCGAATTGTCTTTAGCTGCTTTAACCTTTCTCAATTCTTCAGGGGCAAAGCACCTCCCTGATCTAGTCAACCCATGAGTTTCACACACTTCTTCTTTAATTTCCTTTCCTTGGTACATCACAGTCACTCTGTCATAATTCCACGGGACAGCTTTCTCACTAACCACGGGCATTTGGGTCACCGGTTTGATGATGACTGGCTCTGTTCGAACGCCTTTTACAACCAACACAGGCTCGACAGCTGCTCCTGGTATTGTCACCTTAACAGGCCCTGATTTTATTACCCTCACTGGTTCACTAACTGTCTGGCCCACTGCAACCAATTCCTCTTTTGCTTTACTTTCGCTTGCTTTAATCATCATCACAGTCTGCGACGGCTTCTTGTATTCTCCCTTCTGCACTATCTCGATCATGTGAGTCTCGTGATGAATTGGTAGTGGATTCTGCGTGATATTGGGAGTCTCCGGAGCCTGCACCTCAATTCTGCGTGTATCAATCAATTCCTGAATGGCAGTTTTCAGATGCCAACATTTCTCTGTATCATGTCCAGGTGCTCCTGAGCAGTACTCACAATTCACTGAATGGTCCAGGTTCCTTGGGGAAGGGTTTGGTAATTTAGGTTCGATCGGGTTCAACATACCCAACTGCCTCAATCTGTGGTATAGGCTCGTATAAGATTCTCCCAAGGGAGTAAAAGTCTTCTTCTTCTGTGACCTATCATTCTTGTATGCAGGATTGGGTTGGAAACTGGTTTCAGCGGCATTGCGGTTGGTTCTTGGGGATGGGTAAGTGTTTTGGGAAGTGGGTGCGCGCCAATGGGCACGAGTAGGAGGTTGTAGGTATGTCTGGGCATGATGGACAGAGAAATGGGGAGTAGGAGGTGGGTAGTAATGCTGTGGTGAGCCATATGAGGTATGCGGGTAAGCTTGGGGGTGAGGGCGAGGTTGGTGATAATATGGTGACGGACCCCTGGACCAAACCCTTGATTCCACTACTGCCACTTCTTCTTTCTTCTTCTTGCCCAATACTCCTCCGGTGCCGCTTTGAATGGCCTGCATGGTTGCTTTGAGTGCTGAGTAACTCATAATTTTGTTGGACTTGAGACCCTCTTCTACCATGCTGCCCATCTTTACAACTTCGTTGAAAGTTTTCCCTACAGCGGACACTAGATGGCCATAGTAAGTTGGCTCTAAAGCCTGAAAGAAATAATCCACCATCTCATTCTCTTTCATCGGGGGATCAACCCTTGCTGCTTGCTCTCTCCAGCGGAAGCCGTATTCTCTAAAGCTTTCTCCGGGCTTCTTCTCGATTTTGGTCAATGACAGACGGTCGGGGACAATTTCGAGATTGTACTGAAAATGACATGCAAAAGCTTGAGCTAAGTCATCCCAGGTGTACCACCGAGCATGATCTTGTCTTGTGTACCATTCCAACGCCGCTCCACTTAAGCTTTGACTAAAGTAGGCCATTAATAGCTCATCCTTTCCTCCAGCCCCCCTCATCTTGCTGCAGAAACCCCTCAGGTGAGCTACCGGATCACCATGGCCGTCATATAAGTCGAACTTGGGTAGTTTGAATCCCACTGGCAATTGGACGTCAGGAAACAAGCACAAGTCCTTGTAGGCCACACTTACTTGACCCCCGAGACCTTGCATGTTCCTGAAGGACTGCTCTAAGCTTTTGACCTTTCGTATCATCTCCTCTTGCTCCGGGTTTTTGAGAGGTTTCTCTTCTTCAACTGAGAGATTAAAATGGGGAGTGTAAGAGTATGGTTCTGGGGGTTTGAAGGTGGGTTCGGGTGGGTAATAGTGATTTTCCTGGGTTTGGAACAGGGGTTCACTTGAGGATCTGTGTAATGCGGTGGGCGGAGGAGCCACGAACACTGGGGCGATTGGTGGTGGGTGGAATTGGCTTGGAGGGTGGCAGTGGTGGTGTCTGAGAAGTGGTTCCGTAATATTGCTGGTGAGTAGGAAGAGCAGGATATGAGTTCGTTGCGGGAGGATCTTGGGGTTGAGTGGGTGGTGGGAGATAATTGGGATTGGCAGGATAGGCTGGGTGGGGGATGTCCCTTCGACCAAGCCTGGTACATTTCGGCCATCTACTGCTTTAACTATACATCTCCTCTCTCATTGTATTCACATCCAT
>NW_017693631.1:0-4530 GCF_001879085.1 Nicotiana attenuata | reverse complement strand
TTGGCTCAGGCAGTTGTTGCCTTTCCCCCGTTGCCGTGCCAGCCCACACTCCCGAGGCCGGGGGAGGAGCGCAGACTCCCGCCGCCCGCACTCTTGAGCAGCAAGTGCATGTTGATCAGGTCCCAGGAGTTATTCCTGCATCGCCTGCAGTGCCAGTTCAGCCCGAGGACAGGGCAGCGACTTCAGAGGATGAGCAGCGGAGACTTGAGAGGTTCAAGAAATATGATCCTCATGTATTCAGTATGTTAGCATCAGAGGATGTATTGGGATTTTTGGAGGAGTGCTACCGTATTCTCCGTACTATGGGCATATCAGGATCGAGCGGGGTTTCCTTCACTACCTTCCAGCTTCGAGGAGCCGCCTATCAGTGGTGGCGTGCTTATGAGTTAGACAGTCCGAATGAGGCAGCTTCCCTAACTTGGGCTCAGTTTTCAGATATGTTCACGAGGGAGTATGTCCCCCAGAGTCTTAGGGACGCCTGGCGCGCGGAGTTTGAGCATTTGCGCCAGGGTACTATGACTGTCTCGGAGAATGTTGTCTGTTACATCGACTTGGCTAGACATGCACCAGCTTTGGTTTCTACGGTTCGCGAGAAGGTTCGCCGGTTCATTGAGGGGCTCATTCCCAGTATCAGATCTAGCATGGCTCGTGAGTTAGAGATGGATATATCTTATCAGCAGGTGGTGATCATTGTTAGGAGGATTTAGGGTATGCATGCTAGGGACAGAGAGGAGATGGAGGCCAAAAGGTCTCGAGAGTCGGGCCATTATTTTGGTGCCCGCGCCCCAGCTGCAGGTCGTTATGGTAGGGGCCATATGGGTCGCCCCGTTCATTCACCTCTTCCAGCAGCCAGTGGTACTCCAGCTCCACCTAGGCCTCAGGAGCCTTATTATGCCCTCCAGTCTCTAGTGCGCCTCCTGCACAGGGTGCTTCCAGTGGTCAGTCTAGCAGACTTGGACCGAGCCAGTCACAGCCGCCACGTCCTCCCAAAGCTTGTTTTGAGTGTGGTGACACACGCCATATGGTGAGGGATTGCCCTAGACTTAGGAGGGGTGCACCTCCGCAGACTCCTCAGCCATAGCAGGCCCCGCAGAGCTCTCAGGCTATGGTCCCAGCACCAGTTGCCACTCCACCATCCCAGCCAGCCAGAGGCGGAGGTTGGGGAGGTAGAGGTCGCCCTCGAGGGGGAGGCCAGGCCAGATATTATGCTCTTCCAGCCCGCACCGGGGCTGTCGCCTCTGACTCTGTCATTACAGGTACTATCTTGGTTTGTCACAGAGATGCATCGGTTCTATTCGATCCAGGCTCCACTTATTCTTATGTGTCTTCTTATTTTGCTCCGCATTTGGGTGTACCTCGGGATTCCTTGGGTTCCCCAGTTTATGTTTCTACTCCTGTAGGAGATTCTCTTGTTGTGGACCATGTTTACCGGTCATGTTTGGTTATTCTTGGTGGTTTTGAGACCAGAGCTGACTTATTATTGCTCAGCATGGTTGATTTTGACATTATCTTGGGCATCGACTGGTTGTCGCCCCATTTTGCTATTCTTGATTATCACGCCAAAACCGTGACACTGGCCATGCCAGGTATACCGCGTATTGAGTGGAGGGGTGCTTTAGGTCACACTCCCAGTAGAGTTATTTCTTTCCTTAACTCTCAGCGTATGGTTGAGAAAGGTTGTGATGCGTACTTAGCTTATGTGAGAGATGCCAGTATGGATACTCCTTCTGTTGATTCAGTCCCAGTAGTACGGGATTTTACTGATGTGTTTCCAGCTGTTCTTCCGGGCATGCCACCCGATGGAGACATTGATTTTGGCATTGATCTGTTGCCGGGCACTCAGCCCATCTCTATCCCTCCGTACCGTATGGGTCCTCCTGAGTTGAAGGAGTTGAAGGAGCAATTGCAGGAATTACTTAATAAGGGTTTCATTCGGCCCAGTATATCGCCTTGGGGTGCTCCTGTGTTATTTGTGAAGAAGAAGGACGGTTCTATGCGCATGTGTATTGATTACCGCTAGTTGAATAAGGTGACAGTGAAGAACCGCTATCCTTTGCCTCGTTTTGATGACCTCTTCGACCAGTTCCAGGGTGCTTGTGTGTTTTCTAAGATTGTCTTGCGTTCGGGCTATCATCAGTTGAAGATTCGGGAGCCTGATATCCCGAAGACTGCCTTCAGGACTCGGTATGGTCATTACGAGTTCCTTGTTATGTCATTTGGGCTGACTAATGCCCCAGCAGCCTTCATGCATCTGATACACAGTGTTTTCCGGCCATATCTTGATTCGTTCGTGATCGTTTTTATTGATGACATCTTGGTATATTCCCGGAGTCGGGGAGATCATGAGTAGCACCTGAGGACAGTGCTCCAGACCTTGAGAGAGAAGAAGTTGTATGCTAAGTTCTCAAAATGTGAGTTTTGGCTGGACTCCGTGGCGTTTTTGGGTCATGTGGTCTCGAGAGAGGGTATTCAGGTGGATCCGAAGAAAGTGGAGGCCATGCAGAGTTGGTCCAGACCATCCTCAGCTACAGAGATCCGTAGTATTCTTGGCTTGGCGGGTTATTACCGTCGATTTTTTCAGGGGTTTTCATCTATTGCAGCACCTATGACGAGACTGACCCAGAAGAGTGCTCCGTTCCAGTGGACGGAAGAGTGCGAGGAGAGCTTTCAGAAGCTCAAAACAGCTTTGACTACAGCCCCAGTTTTGATATTGCTCGGTTCGGGGTCTTATACTGTCTATTGTGATGCCTCGAGAGTTGGCCTTGGAGCGGTATTGATGCAGGACGGTAGGGTGATTGCCTACGCGTCCAGATACTTGAAGATACATGAGAAGAATTATCCTGTCCATGATCTTGAGTTAGCTACCATTGTTCATGCCTTAAAGATCTGGCGTCATTACTTGTACGGTGTTCCTTGTGAGATATATACTGATCACCGGAGTTCGCAACATCTGTTCAAGCAGAAGGACCTTAATTTGCGTCAGAGGAGATGGCTAGAGCTGCTGAAAGATTATGACATCACTATCTTGTATCACCCGGGCAAGGCCAATGTGGTGGCCGATGCTTTGAGCCACCGGGCAGAGAGTTTGGCTTACTTACCAGCAGCAGAGAGGCCTATGGCGATGGATGTTCAGGCCTTAGCTAGCCAGTTTGTGAGATTGGATCTTTCGGAGCCCAGTCGGGTTCTAGCTTGTGTGGTCTCTCGGTCTTCCTTGGTTGACCGCATCCGGGAGCGTCAGTTTGATGACCCTCATTTGCTTGTCCTCAAGGACAAAGTGTTACATGGCGATGCTCGAGATGTGACTTTAGGTGCTGATGGGGTATTGAGGATGTAGGGTCGAGTATGTGTACCCAATGTTGATGGGCTTCGGGAGTTGATTCTAGAGGAGGCCCACAGTTCGCGGTATTCCATTCATCCGGGTGCCGCGAAGATGTATCAGGATTTAAGGCAGCACTACTGGTGGAGGCGGATGAAGAAGGATATAGTTGGGTTTGTAGCTTGGTGCCTTAATTATCAGCAGGTGAAGTATGAGCACCAGAGGCCGGCTGGATTGCTTCAGCAGATAGAGATTCCAGAGTGGAAGTGAGAGCCATTTGAAGAAGTTTGATGCCATTTGGGTTATTGTGGATCGGCTGACCAAGTCCGCGCATTTCATCCCTGTGTGTACTACCTATTCCTTGGAGCGGTTGGCGGAGATTTATATCCGGGAGATCATCCATCTGTATGGTATTCCAGTTTCAATCATTTTAGACAGAGGCACTCAGTTCACATTGCGGTTCTGGAGAGCCGTACAGCAGGAGTTGGGTACTCAGGTGGAGTTGAGAACAATATTTCACACTCAGACGGACGGACAATCCGAGCGCATTATTCAGGTTCTTGAGGATATGCTCCGTGCGTATGTGATTGAGTTTGGAGGTTCTTGGGATCAGTTCTTGCCATTGGCGGAGTTTGCCTACAACAACAGCTATCAGTCCAACATTCAGATGGCACTGTACGAGGCCTTATATGGTAGGCGATGTAGATCTCCGGTGGGTTGGTTCGAGCCAGGTGAGGCTAGATTATTGGGCACAGACTTGGTTCAGGATGCTTTGGAGAGAGTCAAGGTGATCCAGGATAGACTCCGTACAGCCTAGTCCAGACAGAAGAGTTACGCGGACCGGAAGGTTCGTGATGTTTCCTATATGGTTGGAGAGCGGGTTCTGCTTCGGGTTTCGTCTATGAAGGGCGTTATGAGATTTGGGAAGAAGGGGAAGCTGAGCCCGAGGTTTATAGGCCCTTTTGAGATATTGAGGCGTGTTGGGGAGGTTGCTTACGAGCTTGCCTTACCTCTTAGCTTGGCAGGAGTTCATCCGGTATTTCATGTTTCGATGCTCCGGAGATATCACGGAGATCCGTCGCACGTGTTGGATTTCGGCTCAGTCCAGTTGGAGAAGGATCTATCTTATGCTGAGGATCCAGTGGCGATATTGGACAGGCAGGTTAGGAAGCTGAGGTCAAAGAATATTGCATCAGTGAAGGTTCAATGGCGAG
>NW_017693630.1:0-4531 GCF_001879085.1 Nicotiana attenuata | reverse complement strand
AATAGAGGGCTTTGACATCACATTGTATACACTTGAATACATGGAAGAAATAGATTCTCTCCTCTCTTTCTCTCTACATTGTTGTCTATCTTCTTGTTTTATATTATTACTTTGAGCTAAGTTTCGTAACACGTTATCAGCACGAAGCTTTAATCAACCTAGAAGATATGAATGGTTGACAACCTTGAACCAATTTGGTTGAACCAATGGAAATATGGGCATTATTACGTATGCCATATTAATGTTTAGTTTGCCTCTATTGTCCAGGGAGTATTATTTTTCAAATTATATCATAAATTGTGTATTTAGCTTATGTTAAAATTTAAGATTTGTAGTTGCTTTGTTTAGAAAAAACTAAGCTTTGATTTTAAGTTTTCATGCTCGTATGGCTGTATATGTCCACTAACTTTATTCCTAGTTCTAAAATTGATCTTATACAATTACAACATCATGCTATCATTGATTTTTCATGATATTAAAAGATCTTTGTGAAACATTAAAAAGTATTCTGGTCATGTTATGTATTAACGAGGACTTTTAAGATCGATGGCCTAATCTAATTAGATGCAACATTTTTATGATGATAATTGACAAAGTGATATCATTATGTTTTACTAGCCTATTTTGATATCATCTGTATTAAAACAGAATATGCTAGCAATAGTTATTACTTAAGATTATTTATTTTTTTAAGTTAAGTATATTTAGTTATGTGTTTCAATTCTTGTGTGCATTTTATTTAATCATCATGCATTAGTTTGCAGTAATACATCACATAGTAATAACGCTACATGGTGACTCTCTTATTGACATGTTTATATGTAGGATACTAAAACACGAGTTTGTACTCTATCATATTTTTATTGATAATAGTTCTTATCATTTCTATTTGCTTATTTTTATGATAGATTTTACTATGTGGCTACATAAAATTATATTCCATTCCCTGATGTGAATCAGACCATTTGTGATAAACATTATATAAGGATAAGACGGTAGGTTCAAGTCCCAGTGCACCATGAGGGTAAGACATCGGGTTTTGAGTCCTGATGATCCATGATTGTAAAAGTTGGGTTCGAGTCCCAACTCATTATGGACTAACATGTCTTTATATGGGTCAGGCATTGGGTTTGAGTTCCAATGCACCATATGGATGACATAGTGATGACTAAAGAAAAATAATATATTTTTTATGGAAAAGCATGAATCTTGTCCCACTTGATTTGCACCATTCTTGAAGTGAATGTGGTAGCAATGCATAATAAGTAAATGAAGACAAGTGGTTGACCAATGAACATGGGCATGCCATTGATCAAAAAATAATAGTCATCATTATGGTAATTGTAAAAAATAAGAACAATAAGGGTTCTCGAAGTAATCCTTCAATAGGTGAAGGAAATATTTACCATCAAATTGGTATGAAAAATTTATAAAGCACGTCGCGACAATTATACTCCATTCTTTGAAGAGAATGTGACTTGTACATTGAGAATGAGATTCATTCCTGAAGGTGAATGTAACAATATGTGATAAAAGTAATGAATAAAGACGTGCAATGCATGATTGGATACACAACACAACTCACCTCTAAGGGAGGTTTGAGAGAAAGAGAGAAATAATGAATATTACTGTGTGATTACATGAATATGTCCTTGGTCGCGTACATGTGGTACGCCAAAAATAATTTGACATTTCTTATAAAAAGTTATTAAAGGCAACAGTAAAGCAAGAAATAATTTTGCTTATGATGATTTTGACCATGACAATTATTATGATATGATTTTCTCCGTGAAGGAGACATTCACCATATGGATGGTGTGACAAAAGATCTTGTAGTACCAAATCAATTAAGAGCTCCGGAAGAGCTAATTTGTTACTACCCGAATGAATAAAATTGTTCATGACATTGATATTGCAGTAAGTATCAAAAGAAACTTTTTGAGTTTCAAATGTATTAGCCAAAGTGGTTGGCATATTGAGACTATAAATGAAAGGAAGATTGATTATCTTCATATTACTATAACATACCGGGTAAATATGAAAGGTTACCCGACTTTTCTTCTATTTGTACTACAGATGAATAATCATGATGATAGAATCACATGCCATAAATAAACTAGAGGTTTATTGAAACAAATATTAGTTGGCATGACCGGTTGACCATCCCGGTTCAATTATGATGTGAAAATTGATTGAGAATTCACATTGGCATATATTAAAGAATCTTTAAGAATTCTCTTGTGATGTTTTTTTTTTTCCTCATGATATACCAGTTAAGGTTGGGATTGAATCCCTTGATATCTGGAACGAATAAAAGGTGATATATATGTATGGGCCCAATCACCTGCCATGTGGACCGTTTACTATTATATGATTTTAATAGATGCATCTATTGTATGGTCACATGTGCGTTTGTTATCAACTTGCACTTTGGTTTTTGCAAGGTTGTTTGCTCAAATTATTAGAGCACAGTTCCAGAATATATATAATGATAATTTATCTTGATAATGCTGGTTTAAATCCAAGTTGGTTTAGCAGAAATTGTATGCCTCCAATTATAGCTAAACCATTGGTTATGAGAACAAAATTCGCAAATAGAAATTTGGTATGAGGTATATTATTTAATATACAACAGCACTTGTACGCATCTAGCCAACAAGTTATGATAAATTCTCCCCATCACAATTGGCTCACGGTCAGGAACTAAATATTCCCATCTAGAAATATGAATGTGCTATATGATTTAATTGTGCTGCCACAATGCACAAAGATGGGTTCCCAAAGAAGGTTGGAAAATATGTTGGTGATCCCGACATTAGGGGGAGAAAATGTGCAGCTAAAAAAGTGATACGTGAAATGAATTATTATGAATACATCTAGATCCTCGTACAAGAAAATGTGAACTTGAAGTTCAAGTGAAAATTCATTTCTAAAATATTTCCAGGCACATTGCTGACCCAAAGTTAAATGTCATATTCCAGCTACTAATGCTCCAAATAGAATAACGTCCATGATGGATAAAGTTTATGGCACGCATGAAGCGTAATAGACTAATCGCTTCCAAAGATAAAACTCCTTGAAGAAGGAGAGGAGCAAATGTTCAAGATGGTCATAATAAGGAGGCAAGTGCTTTATAAGAGCACCATGACATAACATTTTATAAGACCTCATGGGAGAGGCTCAGGTACTTGAAAATAATGAGATTTCGATAAGTTATGTCTTTATTATGCGATGATGGAACCGATGTAAAATGATCGTTGACGATGTTGTTAATATAATGTAGTGCTCAATATTATTAATATTGACGAGGATCTTGAGCTCAAATCTGTCATGGAATTTGGACAGATAAATGATTGGCCAAATGAAAAATATGCAATGAAATTGTCTTCACCTGAAAAATGTGAAGTTGGACGGATAGTCCCCACACCTGAAAGTGAAATGAAAAATCAAGTCGATAGACATAAAGACGACTTGTGGCACAAAATTTTCGTAAATATCCTGGTATTAGGAGACATGTTCTCCTGTGGGGGGTCTGACAATACATTTTATATGCATATAATGAAAATCCTTGAATGATTTAAATTGTTCTGAAGCATATTAAGGTTCCCAAGAAATTTATTAAATAAATCTTCGGCAGATCCTTATGTAGATTAGAGCGATCATGGCATACATGATTTATTTTTGTGTCTAGGGCAATTGGTGCACTAATATATCTGGCTAGAACCATGAGTATAACAATATGCTAGCAAGATATAGTTTTATTTCAATGTGGAGATATTGGAATACAATTAGTATTATATTTCAAAAGGAATACTTGATTTAGATTTGTTTATTCTAACTAATATCGCCAAGATTTTGTTGGTTATGCAAATGCAGGCATTTTCTGAAGTTCGTTCTTCAAACATTCTATTTGCATGTGAGAGTGCTGCCAAATTATCATATTACAAGGCAGTTAATTGTTGATACTTATTCAAGTCATGCCAAGATAAGCAACTGATAAAGCAAGGGGCTCAACACACAACAGACGTGTGACTTGACTTTGAAGAGAAGATTCTAATAATACTGAAGATAATGTTGTTTGCTTATATCAATTAAAAGAAGGACTATCGAAGGAGACAAAACAAAAGCACATTCACCAAAGTTCTTCAACAAATTTGTTCAAGTGATAATTTGACAAACTTCTTCACAAGACAGCGGATCTCAATATTAGAGAAGTTGTTATACAAGCTTGGAATTCGTCGTCTCCGAAGAATAAAGTGATGTTTTCATCAGGGGAGGCAAATACGCGCTGTACTCTTTTTTCCTTAGCTAAGATTTTATCCCACTAGGTTTTTCTGGCAAGGTTTTTAATGAGGCAGCAAATAATGCGTATTACAAGATATGTGTACTCTTTTTCCTTCACTAAGATTTTTTCCCACAGGGTTTTTTCTTAGTAAGGTTTTAACGAGGCACATTATCTATAGACATCCAAGGGGGAGTGTTATGAAATATTATTTTATAGTGGATGTCTATAACTCCTAAAGAAGTTACT
>NW_017693629.1:0-4531 GCF_001879085.1 Nicotiana attenuata | reverse complement strand
TTCCAGAGACTCCGCAGGTACAACCTCAAACTTAATCCAGCAAAGTGTGCGTTTGGAGTCCCATCTGGGAAGTTGTTGGGATTCGTGGTAAGTCGGCGCGGTATTGAATTAGACCCGTCCAAGATCAAAGCCATTCAGGAGCTACCGCCGCCAAGGAACAAGAAAGAGGTGATGAGTTTGCTTGGCAGGTTGAATTACATCAGCGGGTTCATTGCCCAGCTCACAACGACTTGCGAACCCATCTTTAAGCTGCTAAAGAAAGATGCTGCGGTCAGATGGACGGATGAATGTCAAGCAGCATTTGACAAGATTAAGGAGTATTTGGCTAGTCCACCCGTGTTGGTCCCACCGGAGCCGGGAAGACCCTTGATCCTTTATCTGGCCGTTTTGGATAATTCTTTTGGTTGTGTACTGGGGCAGCATGACATCACAGGAAGGAAAGAGCAGGCGATTTACTACCTCAGCAAGAAGTTCACATCATATGAGGTGAAGTACACTCAACTTGAGAGGACGTGTTGTGCCTTAACTTGGGTAGCGCAGAAGTTGAAACATTACTTGTCAGCCTATACCACCTATCTCATCTCTCGGTTGGACCCGTTGAAGTACATTTTTCAGAAGCCCATGCCCACAGGGAGGCTGGCGAAATGGCAAATCTTGCTTACGGAGTTTGATATTGTCTACGTGACCCGGACTGCAATGAAGGCACAAGCGCTAGCTGATCATTTGGCTGAGAACCCAGTCGATGATGAATATGAACCTTTGAAAACATACTTCCCTGACGAGGAGATAATGCATGTTGAAGAATTAGAACAAATCGAGAAGCCAGGATGGAAATTGTTCTTTGATGGAGCTGCCAACGCCAAGGGTGTCGGGATAGGAGCAGTACTGATTTCTGAGACAGGGCAACACTACCCTGTTACAGCTCAACTTCGTTTCTATTGCACCAATAACATGGCTGAATACGAGGCGTGTATCTTGGGTCTGAGATTGGCTATAGACATGGGTGTCCAGGAAATCTTGGTCATGGGTGACTCAGATCTTCTGGTACACCAGATTCAGGGTGAATGGGAGACACGAGATTTGAAGCTCATACCATACCGGCAGTGTTTGCATGAACTTTGTCAACGGTTTCAATCAATAGACTTCAGGCATATTCCAAGGATTCACAATGAGGTTGCCGACGCTTTGGCCACTTTGGCGTCAATGTTGCATCATCCAGACAAGGCTTATGTGGACCCGTTACAGATTCAGGTCTGAGATCAGCATGCTTATTGTAATATGGTGGAAGAAGAGCTTGACGGTGAGCCGTGGTTCCATGATATCAAAGAATACCTCCGGATGGGAGTGTACCCAGCACAAGCTACAGGGGATCAAAAGAGAGCAATTCGACGCTTGGCAAGCGGATTTTTCTTCAATGGAGGAGTGTTGTACAAGAGAACTCCAGATCTTGGATTGTTGAGATGCATGAATGCTAAACAGGCTACAGTTATCATGGCTGAGGTACATGCGGGAGTTTGCGGACCTCATATGAGTGGATATGTATTGGCAAAGAAGATTCTCCGAGCAGGTTATTATTGGCTTACTATGGAACGGGATTGCATCAGTTTCGTGCGCAAGTGTCATCAATGTCAGGTACATGGAGATTTGATTCATTCTCCACCATCTGAATTGCATACAATGTCAGCACCATGGCCGTTCGTTGCTTGGGGAATGGATGTCATTGGACCGATCGAGCCAGCAGCGTCAAATGCGCACAGGTTCATTCTGGTAGCTATTTATTATTTCACTAAGTGGGTGGAGGCAAAAACCTTCAAATCTGTGACCAAGAAGGCAGTGGTTGATTTTGTGCATTCGAATATCATCTGTCGGTTTGGGATCCCGAAGGTAATCATCACGGACAACGGTGCCAATCTCAACAGTCATTTGATGGCCGAGACATGTCAGCAGTTTAAGATCACGCACCGTAACTCCACACCATATCGTCCTAAGGCAAATGGAATAGTCGAAGCAGCTAACAAGAACATCAAGAAAATACTTCGGAAAATGGTAGAGGGGTCCAGGCAATGGCATGAGAAGTTACCTTTTGCCCTTTTAGGCTATCGCACTACTGTCCGCACTTCAGTAGGGGCAACTCCTTATTCACTGGTATATGGAACTGAAGCAGTAATACCCGCAGAGGTTGAAATCCCATCCCTTCGGATCATCGCCGAGGCGGAAATTGATGATGTTGAATGGGTTAAAGACCGCTTGGAACAACTAAGTTTGATTGATGAGAAGAGATTGGCAGCAGTGTGTCACAGTCAGTTGTACCAACAGAGGATGGCAAGAGCATATAACAAGAAGGTGCGTCCGCAAAAATTCGAAGTAGGGCAATTGGTGTTGAGGCGTATCTTACCTCATTGGGCTGAGGCAAAAGGAAAGTTCGCCCCGAAATGGCAGGGGCCATTTGTTGTAACCAGAGTGTTGTCCAATGGCGCATTATATTTGACGGATGTGGAAGGGAAATGTGTAGAAATGGCTATCAACTCTGATGCAGTCAAGCGATACTATGTATGTTGTCCAATGGCGCATTATATTTCTTTTTTTGAAGATTGGAATGACGAAGGCATTTTTGTTCTCTATCTAAACACTTTATCCCTCGTTACCCCTTTGAGCCTTATTGGTTTTCTTTCATACCCTCTTTTGGAATCAGTAGCAAAGATCAGAAACACAAGCGTGAAAGTTAAGTAAGGGAAAAAGAGAAAAGAAAAAGAATGGAAAAAGAGAGAAGAAAGAAGAAGAAGAAGAAAAAAAAGAAGAAAAAGAAAAGAAAAGAAAAAGAAGAAAAAAAACAACAAACAAAAAAAACAACAAAACAACAAGAAGAAAAGAAGAGAAAATGGAAGAAAAGAAAGGAAAAACCACAAAGTAATTCCTATGGCCTGAACTACGTTTGACTTGATCCCGAAAGGGTACGTAGGCAGCCTCTCTCTGAGGTTCAGTCACACCAAAATAAAAATCCAAATGTCCCGAAAGGAAGAAACTGGGGCAGAAGTTATGGTTGTGCAAGAAAGTTGATTCCGAAAGTTGTAGTTGTGAACCCATATTGAATTGTTTTAGAGCCATTTATACACTTTTCTTTCTAACCTCATCCAAAAGCCTACATTACGGTCCAAAGAAAGACCTTTTGATCAATCTTCAGGAAGTGCCAATACGAGCGAGTAAAAGTGATTCACGTCAGGGGCAACACTCCGGTACAAGAAAAATAATGAAAATGAGAGAGTCTTATTGGTGAAAACCCTCACGGGCACCGTAAGGCGACATGAGCTGAGAGAAATAAAAATGAGAGAGTCTTATTGGTGAAAACCCTCACGGGCACCGTAAGGCGAAGGCGAGTTTTTCAGACAGGCAAATGAGACAAGTCTGTGGTCAAAAGATGCTCAGGACATTGCCAGACGAGCAAGGTTTGGGTTTGGGTGAAAATCAGGTTGTGAAAGTCCGAAACGACAAATGTGACGATTGAAAGTTGATTGGTTAGACAGACTGGGTTGGTTAATCCGAAATGCATGACATGCTCAATGGTACCAGCTGTTCCACTCAGATAAGTCTCATTCTCTTCTTTCTTCATTACAAATCATCCGTTCTCGGATTCTCTTTATCCTTAACCCTCGAGGTCATCGCATTTCATTCTTTCGAGGTCTATCTTTAAGATGTTTCAGTGTCAGTTCTGTTCGAAACAAAAGGAAGGAATGTCAAGGCTAACTACCAGCTTCCTAGTTTTACAGATAGGGCCAGAATATATCAGAGATGTCAAAAGCAAAGTAAGTCATAAAGGACCATTGGAAGTTCATCGGTGGATTAATCGGATAATTGTGGGGAAGAAGCGAAGTTTCAAAAGAGGGGTCAGAAACACAAAAAACAACAATATGGGACAGAACACTTGGGTCATCAGAGTCAAGGGGGTTGAAATTCGGTCAGGAAGTCGAAGGGATTCAAGGCAAGGCCAGGAAAGCGGAACGGAATGAAGCCCAGCAGCAGGGATGTACCTAGCAAGAATGCCAGCAACTAGCCACCATTTTTAAAATTGACAAGATTTTTCTTTGATTGAAACAGGGGCAGAAATTTCGGAGGAACCCTCCGTAAGGAAAGGTAACACCCAAACAGGTATGACTGGAAATTTTCAGGACCCTCCTGGAAAACGGGACTTAGTTTAAATTTCAAAGCAATCATGAGTAGCATAATTTAGCATAAATGTATCCCAAGGAACATAAGTTGGTTTCAAAGTTGCTTTTTTAAGATAGGACTCAATTAGGAGTTGTCAGGACCCTCCTGAATAATGGGACACATTTTTAAGATTTCCCTTAGATAGCAAGATACTGTTGTAGGATAGTATAATTCAGCCGTAGAATTTGCACTCATAAGATAAGACTTGAATTTTGATTTTCAGGACCCTCCTGGATAATGGGATGTAGCTTTAAAGTTCGCTTCAGATAACAAGATATAGTGGAGTCGTACCTTCAGTAGATATAACTTAGGTTAAAACTAATCTTTT
>NW_017693628.1:0-4533 GCF_001879085.1 Nicotiana attenuata | reverse complement strand
ATGTGCACAATAATGGCAAAGACTCCCTAGGTAAGTTTGATCCCAGAAGTGATAAGGGAGTATTCTTGGGATATTCTTCACATAGCAAAGCATACAAAGTGTTTAATAAAAGAACTCTATGTGTTGAAGAGAGTGTACATGTTGTGTTTGATGAATCTAACACTCTTTCTGAGAGACAGGAACATGAAGATGAAGCCATTGGACTGGTGAGACAATTGACTGAAGCCACAACACAAGTCAAAGTGGCATCAAAGGAAGGAGCAGGTGATGGAACAGGTCCTCTCACCCAGGGCAACCTGACAGGGGGAACTAATCTGAAGGAACCTGTACCTGAACCTATTCCTCTGCAGCATAACTATGAAGGAGAAACTAGCAGGAACCAGATGGTGGGGAAATCTTACAAGTACCTGAGTTCTCACCCCATTGAGAACATCATCAATGATCCAACATCTGGGGTCAAGACAAGATCACAACTGAAGAACTTGTGTGCATTTGATGCTTTTCTGTCCCTCATTGAACCTAAAAATGAACAAACTAGATGAAGATGGAATAGTTACAAGAAATAAGGCAAGGTTGGTGGTTCAAGGCTATAGTCAAGAGGAAGGCATTGATTATGATGAGACTTTTGCTCCAGTGGCTAGACTTGAAGCAATTAGACTCCTCATAGCCTTTGCAGCACATATAGAATTCACTCTTCATCAAATGGATGTCAAAAGTGCCTTCCTAAATGGCTATCTCAAAGAAAAAGTGTTTGTGAGACAACCTCCAGGATTCGAAAGTAAAGAATGTCCTGATCATGTATACAAGCTAGATAAAGCTCTCTATGGTCTCAAGCAGGCTCCAAGAGCTTGGTATGAAAGATTGTCAAAATTCCTTCTGGAGCATGGGTACAAAAGAGGTAAAATTGACAGCACTTTGTTCCTAAGGGAAAAAGGTAAAGATCTTCTTGTTGTACAAATATATGTTGATGATATAATATTTGGGGCCACTACAGATAGGTTGAGTAAGGACTTTGCAAAATTAATGGGAAGTGAGTTTGAAATGAGTATGATGGGCGAACTAAATTTCTTCCTAGGCTTGCAGATCAAACAAAGTCCAAATGGAACCGTGATTCATCAGCAGAAGTATACAAAAGAACTAATCAAGAAGTTTAAAATGGAAGACTCTAATGAAATAGATACACCTATTGCAACGGCCACTAAATTAGATGTTGATGAACCTGGTTCATCAGTTGATCAAAAGTTGTATAGGGGTATGATTGGTTCACTCTTATATCTTACTGCCAGCAGACCTGACATTGTTTTCAGTGTAGGACTTTGTGCTCGTTTTCAAGCTAATCCTAAAGAGTCTCACTTGACTGCTGTCAAGAGGATATTGAGATATCTGAAGGGGACTACTGAATTGTGCCTATGGTACCCTAAAGGTAGTAATTTCGATCTAGTAGGTTATGCTGATGCTGACTATGCAGGCTTCCTAGTGGATAGAAAAAGCACCTCAGGTATGGCTCACTTTCTTGGTTCATGTCTTATATCATGGGCTACCAAGAAACAAAATTCAGTAGCCCTATCTACTGCTGAAGCTGAGTATGTGGCTGCAGCTTCTTGTTGTGCTCAACTACTGTGGATCAAACAACAATTAGTAGACTTTGGTATAGAAGTGGGATGCATACCAATATTCTGTGATAACACTAGTGCTATAAGTATGACAAAGAACCCTGTTCATCATAAAAGGACCAAGCACATAGATGTTAGACACCACTTCTTAAGAGATAACTATGAGAAAGGGTTAATCTCCATAGAATTTTGTGCTACTGATAAACAAATAGCTGACATCTTCACTAAAGCACTGAGTAGAGAAAAGTTTGAAAGGAACAGGTTGGAATTAGGGATGATTAAGATCACCTAAAAGGTCCAGTTCAGAATGCACAATGAAAAAGATGAGAAAAAAAAATTTTGGTTAGGAGTTCTTAATTCAATGTAAATATCTAGACTAATTCTTACTCAGTCTCATACTTGATTAGTATACTCCTGTGACATGTGTTTATATGAATCCTTAATCTCTTACAAAGTTTTTCTATTCTGACATTTGAGGCATGATCAAGGGAAGTTTAACTTGAAGAACCTGGTTCATCAGTATATGCTCATAAGAAAGTTCAGGTATGTTTCTATACTTTGCACAATTATAAAGATAAAATTATCAACTATGAGCAGAAGTCCTAATTACCTCAAACTTTCATAAATTCTATCCGTTGAGCATTGAACCAGTTTCATTATCCTAGGAGTCTAACTAAAACGGGATTTTTTCCCAAAAACTAGCGTCACTCATTTATCTCTAAAGAGACCGGAACTCTAATTTGATTAGACTTCTTATTGACCTCTGAAAAAGATGCTGTTACAGGCTTAATCATGATCCCTCTTTAAATACACTCCAAACCCTCTCTCATCACTCATAACCGTCATTTCACTTCTCTAATCCTTCTGATAAACCCTTTTCTTCTCCAAAAATCCCCAAAATATTTCCAAAAATTATCCGCCATGACTAATCCTCAAGACAATCCTGGAACTACCCTACCTATTTCCTCTAATACCTCATCATCAACACCTCCGATTGAAAGTCCAAAACCCAGATTTCGCAGGCAAAAGATGTTAGCCAGAAAAACTGTAGCATCTGGCCCTCTCAGAAAAGCCTTGAACGAGAAATTAAAGGCTAGTCAAAGAAAAGAGGCTTCATTTGAAGAATCCCACTCAAGCTCTGAATCTAAAAAGTTGATCTCTGCTAGTGAAGGAGAAGAACCTGGGTCATCTGACAATGACAAGAGTCAAGAAAACCCAAGAGAGGTAAACACCTGTTATGTATTTTCTGATATAGCTGAGAAGGTAGATAATAGGTTTGTGCTTGTGGGTGCTGTGAAAAATGTTGAAGGGGCTGAGACTAGTAGGAGGAGAAAGAAAAAGAAAGGGGAGGTTCTTGCTATATGTGGTGGTGGAGAAGAAGGTGGCTTGAAGTCAGGGGGAAGCGGATCAGGAGAAGCTGCTGAGGGACTTGTTAAGATGAGTGAGCAACAAGAAGAACTTGGTTCTTCTATGGAGGAGACTTTAGCAGATATTCTAAAGAAAGTAGGGGCCAGTTATGACCCAAAGAAGCGCAAGGCGTCTTCACAAAAGACCCCAGTTGCTGACAAACCATCAAAGAAAAGCAAAGTATCATCTCCCAAGACTGCTGCTACTTCTGTACCTAGGGGAAGAACTACAAGGAGTAAAGTAAGGCAAAGTGAAGCAGAACTACAGGAAGCATTAGAGAAGAGTAAGAAAAAGAAGAAGGAAAAAGGAAAGGAAAAGGTAGTAGATCTGAGGCTGCTGTAGAAGAGGAGGAGGAGATGGACCTGGTCCATCAAGAGAGAGGCACAACTGAAGAAGTGGTTCCCACTGTCAAACCAAAAAGAACCAAGACTCCTGCAAAGAAGTCTTCAAAGTCTGTGCCTGCTGAACCTTCTTTGGCTGAAAGAACAAGGTCTGCTGTAAAGGGAAAACAAGTGAAAATTACTGAGGAAGAAGATGAGGAGTGGAGTAAAGAAGAAGAAAATGAGGACTCTGAACTAGAGCAAGATCGCTTTGTTATTTTTAGCAGGAGGAAGATATTGAAGGGAAGGCTGCTGAAAGACCTGGAGGAGCCAGGCATGGTTAGGCTGGTAGATGCTTTAGCTGCACAGGGCTGGAAGGACATGGTCCTTCAGATGGATGGGAGACTAGCCAGAAGAGAGTTGATTGAATTTATGGCGAATGGCTTTGTGGAAAATGGGCGAGTAACCAGTATAGTGAAAGGTGTGAAGGTGGAGTTTGATGCACCAGAGCTGGGCAGGATTCTAGACATCCCAAGTGAGGGCTATGATGATTACACTAGGCAAAGGTGGCCTTGTCTAGATGATCTGCCCACAGCACTCCAAATTACCAGGAACTTCTGTGACACAAAGGATGCTGAAGAGGTGCCTGAAGCACGATTTGTTCAAAAGAGTGAAAAGCCAGAGCATAAAGTGCTCTTTGAATTTGTGAACAAATATCTGTTGCCTAGACAAGAGAGGAGGCACACTGCAAATTATATGGACCTGGTTCTCATGGAGTGTCTTGTGAGGGGTAAACAAATCAATTGGCCTGCTTTCATAGTCAAATTGCTGGACAGAGTCATAAATGGTTCAAAGGCTCATGCTACTCCTTATGGATTCATTTTGACAACTGTACTGGACAGGATGAACGTCCCTTTGAAGAAGTGGGAAAATGCCTCCAGTAAGGAGCACTTTGGAATCAAGACTCTCCAGGCCCATGATTATCTGCTAAGTGTTGCCCCTGTTGAACCTGGTTCATCCGTAAAAACTCCAGTGAATAGCAAAGTTAGAGCGTTGATGCAAGAATGTGGGACCAAAGATGCTGAGATTGCTAGGCTTCAGGCTCGAGTAGCTGAATTGGAAGAAGAAAGGAATGGGCTGAAGGCAGAACTTGCAAAAGAAAAGGAAAAGAGTGAAGGGATGCTACAAACAAT